>NC_135357.1:37245690-37555690 GCF_051622035.1 Arctopsyche grandis
AAAATTGAAAATCTGCAAATAGAAATGAAAAAAAACCAAATACAGATGCTCGGCATAAGCGAAGCTAGATGGCCTGGAGCAGGAAAAACGATGCATTGCAATGGATATACGACTTACTACTCGGGATCGCTTGACGGCACTCATAAGAATGGTGTTGCTGTGATTCTGGAAGACGACATCAGTAAAAGTGTGAGAAACTTTATTCCGTTATCTGAACGAGTCATGATGATACAATTAGCAGGAAAACCTATAAATGTTAACATAATACAAGTGTATGCCCCCACTTTTGATAAAGAAGAAAATGAGATTGAAGAATTTTATCAACAAATCAAAGAATTGATGACATATACGAAAAAACATGATGTTAACATTATAATGGGAGATTTCAACGCCAAAGTTGGAGACGAAGAAACAATGGGTATAACTGGTCGCTTCGGACTTGGAGAAAGAAATGAGAGAGGAGACAGACTAGTTCAGTTTTGCCAGGAAGAGCAGTATGTTATCTTGAATACTTTCTTTAAGCTACCTAAAAGAAGATTATACACATGGAAATCCCCAATGGACTGTCCTGATAATATTGTGCGAAACCAAATTGACTTTATTTTGATAAACAGTAGATTTAAAAATAGTATAAAATCGGTGAAAACCTACCCTGGTGCAGACGTGGCATCCGATCATAATCTACTTTGTGGGAAATTGAAGATAAGACTGAAAAAGATTTTAAGAGCATCAAAACCTAAACCAAGATTGGATTTAGAGCTGCTTAAAAATCTTACGATCCACGAACAATTTACAAAAGATCTCAATAAAAATTTTAAACAAAAATGTATTGAAGAAAATAGTAATGTAAACTTAAAGTGGGAAGGTATGAAATCAGCAATGACCCAATCTGGGAAAAAGTTTCTTGAAACAAATCAAATAATTAATAAAAAACAACCTTGGATGACGGATGAAATTATACATTTAATGGAAGAACGTAGAAAACACAAACATAATAATCCAACACAATATAAAAATATTCACCGCCAAATTCAAAGGAAAATTAAAGAAATCAAAGAAAAATGGATGGAAAATAAATGTAACGAAATTGAAAAATTACAAGAAAAACACGACGAATTTAACGTACATAAAAAACTAAAAGAAGCAACAGGATCATTCAGAAAAAAAGATTTCATACTCCTTAGGAATAAAGATGGAAAAATCATTTTAAATATGGATGAGAAGAAATCAGAATGGACCGAGTACACAAAATTGCTCTTTAAAGACAATAGAGAAACCGGAGGGCATATTGAAGATCCAGAAACGGGACCATATATATTGAAATCCGAAGTGGAACATGCTATAAAACTAGCAAAGAGTCGGAAAGCTACTGGACCGGATCTGATTCCTGCCGAATTTCTCAAGTTATTGGACGACGATAACATAGAAAATCTAACAAAACTCTATAATAAAATATATTTATCAGGCGAAGTACCTAGCGATTGGTTACAATCCATATTTATCCCGTTGCCCAAAAAGAGTAACGCGAGGACGTGTAGCGACTTCAGAATAATTAGCCTAATGAGTCACACATTGAAGATCCTACTAAAGATAATACAGGGCAGAATTTACTCACGGTGTGAAGAGGCGATTAGCAGAGAGCAGTTTGGGTTCAGACAAGGCTTGGGTACCCGAGAGGCCCTTTTCTGTATGAAAACACTACTCCAAAGATGCAGAGAAGTCCGTAAACCTGTGTACATCTGCTTTATAGACTTTGAAAAGGCCTTTGACCGTGTCCAACACGCTCGCCTGATGGAAACATTAAAAAATATTGGCCTGGATGACAGAGATGTCAGATTGCTACGAAATATTTATTGGAATCAGACTGCAGTAGTACGTGTCGATGATCAATTCACTGATGAGATTCCTATAGAACGGGGCGTCAGGCAAGGATGCATCCTATCACCTACTCTTTTTAACACCTACACCGAATCCATCTTCCACGATGCTCTCCAAGAGGCGGAGGGCATCAAGGTGGGCGGCGAGACGATCACCAATATAAGATATGCTGATGACACGGCACTAGTCGCTG
The DNA here is from genome assembly GCF_051622035.1 of Arctopsyche grandis. NCBI lineage: Eukaryota > Metazoa > Arthropoda > Insecta > Trichoptera > Hydropsychidae > Arctopsyche > Arctopsyche grandis. The sequence goes on from NC_135357.1 coordinate 37,247,762, forward strand.
AAAATTTAGCAGACCTGCAAAGATCTCTAGACCGTGTACATCAAGAAAGCAATCGAAGAGGTCTGCGCATAAATCTAAAGAAAACAAAATTTATGATAGTAGATAGAATGCAAACAGACACCGGGAATCTAACCTTGGATGGAGAGGTGATAGAAAGAGTAAAAAGATTCAAATACCTGGGTACCTGGCTGAATGAAGAGATGGACCCAGATGAAGATCTAAAAATCCGCATCGAGATGGCTAGAACAGCATTTGTAAAAATGAAGGCGGCCCTTACAAACAAGCATCTCAATCTTCATACGCGGTTGAGATTCGCGAAGAGCTACGTCTGGACAGTATTACTACACGGATGTGAGACGTGGACTCTGAAAACCAAGATGATCAGCCGCATTGAAGCTTTTGAGATGTGGGTCTATAGGCGTATGCTGAAGATTCCGTGGACCAAAAAGATATCAAACGAAGCTGTCCTCGGCATGATGGGGAGAGGCAGGGAACTTGTTTCTGTCATCAAGCGGAGAAAGATGGAGTACCTCGGACACATGATACGGGGTCCAAAATACGAATTTCTCCGTTTGATAACCATGGGGAAAATAGAAGGAAAAAAATGGATTGGCAGGAAAAAGTTATCTTGGCTTCGAAACATGCGCATGTGGACCGATATGAGCGCCGAAGAGCTGTTCCGAGCCGCTGAAGACCGATGCGGATATATTCAAATAATCGACGAGGTGGTCGCCAACGTCCGGATGCGGACAAGGCATTAACAAGAAGAAGAAGTTTGTGTCCTTTTGATTTTTGTATTTTGTCGATTTTATATGCTAAAAAAATCAATTCACTATATTAAAAAAAAATTATACTTTCTCGAGAATTCTCGAGAATCTCGAGAAACAAAAAAGAAAATCTCGAATTCTCGAGATTCAAGTATTTCGAGAAAATGAGATTCTCAAATCTCGAGATCCAAATATTCCTAGAAAATGAGATTATCGAATCTCGAGAATCAAAAAATGTCGAGAAATCACAACCTCTAGTATAGGCGTCCTAGAAACCTGAAATTGTCTATATGCTATCAAAAGGTTTATATACCAAAACTTTCACATTTTTTAACTCTATTGTATTAAATGATTTTTCCATCATTATCATCACTGAGACCTGGCTTCATCCCTCTATTAGGAATGGTGAGTTGTTTAACACTAATTACTTGGTTTTTATGCATGACCGTGTCTTTCGTGATGGTGGTGTCTTGTTCGCCATTAATAACAGAATATTGTCTCAGTGCAAACGCTTGTACTTCCTAGAAACTGTTATTGAGGATATATGTATGGCTAGAGGTCGTATTCGGCGTTGCCATTTTGTTTTCTGTGTTGTGTATTTTCCGCCTGATTTATCCAATATTAGTATTAATTTATTTTTTGAAAAGCTCATGCACAATTCCCGCTATTTGATTGATAAAAATGTGATTATTATGGGAGACTTTAAGCCCAACTGTTATCCCAACATTAAAGCTGATATTGAATTACATATTGATGTTTTTAATCTAAATCAGATCAACACAGTATCTAACAATTATGGTCAAATGCTTGATACATTTTGGTAATCATCATATTCATCTAGTCGGGTCTGACCCCTATCAAAGATATCTGTTTTAATGATCTTATCAACTGCTGATTGAAGTGCACTTTACAATAATTCTGATCAGGTAGATAATGCACTTAGATAATGGCCGTGTATCGTGTGTTATATGATTATTTTGATTATTTCTTTCTCAATAGAGTATAGCTCTGAGTCATCTATTAGAAAGTACCCACCCTGGTACAGTTCTGTAACTATTAGAATTGTGGCAACTCCAAGGTACTGGCCGTAAAACCATCGGCTGGCTAGCGCTTCACCGGTAAGCAAAGACTTCCTTCCCGGCTGTCAAAATAAATGGTTGTACATTACCAACACAGTCGTCTCACTCGCCCTACCCCCATAGAATCATAAGGAAAAAGCACGTGGTGGGGATCTGATTTCGTTCAAACCCAATTGAAATCTCTGATCGATACTATCCATTCTACATATGTTGGTGAATGTGTTTCACAAATAAGGTTTTGCCCCAAAAAATTTTGGAGATTGATAAACTCCAAGCGGAAGACTGTGCTCCCTTTCATCTATGCATGATAATAGAGATGTTGAGTTTGTTGGTCATCAGAGTATTTTTGCTTAAAAATTGTTCAGGGATAGGATGATGTACTAGTTGTACTAGATCATGAATTTTTCCCTACTAATGACACATTTTCCTTTTCTTCTTCTCTGTCTATTGATTTAATTGATACTATTGTAAGACAGGGAATGTATGTTGACCGTATCCCGGTCTAACGAAACACGTGTTGTGTAGTTTGAAAGAGGATATTAATTTTTGTTCAATGGGTACAATGGTTATTGTATGTACGAAGAGGTTTCTTCGGAGATGTGATCTGTTTGAACTCCAGAGGCTCACTCTGCCGGTGGAGGTTGCTGCGTTGCTTTATAAACGTTTTGGGTTGAAGTGTGTCGTGTGCACATCTTTTGTTCTTGGTACTCGCGCTGCCCTAGTTATGTTTTATGGGTTCATACGCCTGGACGTATGAACCCGTTCGTGGTTTTTATGGGTTCAGTGAGTTCTTCCTTTGTTTCCAAGACACGTGTATAGAAACACGTGTCGACCTTTTGACGAGGCGAGCGTGTGCCATGCGTTAATGACTTTCCTAGATATGTGTCGCAGTGACCTGATGAGATCATTTCAGTTGTACTATATGCCTACACTATTGATATTGAATATGTTGTGGCGGCTCGCTTATACGACATGGTCGAGTTTGGTTGCCTTCCTGCGAGTGGGGACCAACCCGGCTGGGTTCGGAGAGCTACTACTCACTCTGTCTTCAGCTGTCATATAATAAACACGTGCATTAACATGCCAGTCGTCTCATTCGTTCATCCTCCATACTGGTGACCCCCGACATCGAGCCACGCAGCCTCGATCAATTTCAACATGCCGCTCATCCCATGCCGCTCATCCCTGCCTCGCCGAGTCAGGCGGGAGAAGCTACCCGCCGCGCCCCCATCGCCATCAACACGCGTCGCGGCCCGCGGGTGACAATAAACGAGCAGATACGGCTACCTACCTACCTACCTACCTACCGACGTCCAGCCACAACGTCGACGACAGGTGCTTTTAAAAAATGGGGGAGCGAATGAGACGACGATCTTGACAGCTGGATGTGGAGTCATGCGCGATCCACTACACATAGAACGGTATTCCAGCACCACAAGACATACACCACCTCAGCACCATCATCATCATCATCATCATCAAGGCCCCGTCCGTCCCCACGAGCGTCGTCACGCCGAGACGGGCGGTAGCCCTACAACACCTCCACGAGCCACAACGACTCACAGTCCAGCTCGGAGTATCATCAACCACATCGATGCCCCTGCCGCCCCCGCCGCCCCACCAACCGACATCAGCCTCGGAAGAGCGGCGCCGCCGCAGCATCGCATCGCGCGACCATCGGACCACCCACCGTCCTGCTCGCGACGTCACCGCCCTCGAATCTACCGACCATTCAGGGCGGTACACCTATGTACACAGCGGATGACCCACGTCAACATTTTTTTTTTTCTCCCCACGTAATAATTTTTTCTCTTTGTGTAACAATAATTTTTTTTCTTTTGTAAAATTTGTTTCTTTGTAATTTTGGTATCGCTGATGCTGGGGGGGGAGTGATGTGGCGGCTCGCTTATACGACATGGTCGAGTTTGGTTGCCTTCCTGCGAGTGGGGACCAACCCGGCTGGGTTCGGAGAGCTACTACTCACTCTGTCTTCAGCTGTCATATAATAAACACGTGCATTAACATGCCAGTCGTCTCATTCGTTCATCCTCCATAATGTTTTTTCTAGACTGAAGGCTTTGCGTTCATGTGGTCCAGACATGATCCCTGATTTCATTCTGAAAGGCTGAGCCCCTTCTTTTCCTACGTTGTGAAAATGCTCTCGGATTTTTCCTATTCATAAAGGGGGCGAAAAATCCAATATTGGAAATTACAGACCTCTTTCTTATCCAGTCCTGCTATAGTCTTTGAGCTCAAACTTTGTAACTATATATGGAACTATTTTCAACGTTTTGTGTTGGATGAGTAGCATGCTTTTTGACCTGGACGCTCAGCTGTCACGAATTTGTTTGATTTCAGTAATTGTGTTTACTGTTCTTTGAACCATCATAACTAAGTCCATGTAATTTATACTGATTTCCATAAAGCCTTTGATAAGCAGAATCATATCATATTGCAGTTGAAAATGTTCGCGTATGGATTTTTTGACAGATTGGTGCAGTTTTTTAAATCCTATCTTATGAATCGTCAAAAGTTCGTCGTCTTCTATTCTACCTCTCTCGTTCCCATATCTACATTGCTGCTGTATATGTTGCTGACTCCGGGGTTCCCCAAGGTATACACTTGGTCAATTGTTGCTTTTCACTGTATGCGGATGATTTAAAACTCTATTTGTGTATATATGTATGTATATTCTGCGATCATGCGAACTTTTTCAAAATTATTTAAATACTCTTCACGGTTGGTCTTTGACTAACCGTTTGCTTCTCAATGTCTCCAAATATAAAGTAATGTGTTACTCTAGATCTAGATATATCCCTTTTTGTACTTTTCCTTATCTTATTGGTAATTCTGAATTTAACTGGGTTGAATCTGCTGTTGATCTTGGGGTTACATTTCAGAGTCACCTCAGTTTCTCCAGTTACATTGATTCTGTGTGTTGCTCAGCTTTAAAGACGGTTCAAAGGTTTGTTTTTCGTAATTCCCGGCATTTCTAAAATCCTACTGTTGTGAGGCTGTTGTACAATCTCTGGTGAGAAGTATCATGGAGTATGCTTCTATGATCTGTAGTCTTTCAGACAAAACTCAGTCTATTAAGCTTAAGCTTATCCAAAGACGTTTTCTCCGGCTTATATATGGGATTTACCCATATTTACTTCCTTTAAGATGTGTCATGGTTATGGTTTGCTACACATTTCGCTTGAGCACAGGAGAAGTGTTAGAAGCCTTATTTAGTTCTTCTTTTCTATATTTTGAGGTTTTATCTCATGTCAGGTTATTCTGGGTGAGATTGGCCTTCATGCTCCGGAGAGTTTGGTCTAGACCCGCCAACGTCCCTTATCTCATATTCCTCAGGCAAGAATCGCGGCATATTTTAATTCACCCATTCTAAGTTAACCAGCAGCATGGACTTGCTAGATAAACTGATTTTCATTGGAACGGTTCTGTATGTTTATTTTTTTAATGTATAATATGTGCTTATTTATAATTTTTTATTTCTGTTTCTTGATCTGTGTAGTGCACTCGTCATGAGTGTACATGATTAATTGCAAATAAATAAATAAAATAAATTTTTATCGTACAGAATTTTGGCACACATGCTCTACAATATTTGTACCATAGATTGTAAATTGGACAATTCGTTCCATAAAATTGGACAATCTATGTATTATAAACGATATAAATCTTTTTAATCACGATATACATACATACATACATTATATACATACATATATGCTTCGCATTTGTTTTTTGATGATTAACATTATTATTTTTTATCATAGTATTATTTTATTTTTTACTATTTTATTATTTTTTATTACTTTATTATCCTTATTATCTTTATTACATTTTTATTATTTTGAATGTATTGTCATTTTAATTTTTTGCTTTTTGTAATTACATATCTTACTTTATTGTTATTTTTATTTCTTGCTTCTTAATGTTGAAATCACCTATTTGTGAAAATTCTATAATGGTTTTTTTATTTTAATTATTATAATTATTATTTTTTGTTAACAATTTTGTAAAATTGAAAAGAAAAAACTGTAGATTTTCCTATTAAATAAATATATAAAATCATGGTTCGAAACGATTTGGAAACTCGTCGGTCATATCATTCACATCATCATAATATAATTTTTGTTTGAAAATATATTATCTGTCTGATAGCTTATTTGATAAGGATTTGATTATATCATATACATGCATACATATGCTATGTATATATATCTACATATATGCATTGCATATCATTGTCATTTCATATCGAGTATTCATACGGTGTTCATACTTGGATTTGGATTTGGACAGGATTTATTCAGAATCAAAGGTACGATTATAGTGTAATCAAAAATGAATACTTACAATGTTTAGAAAGAACCTCAATATCATATGTTATGACTTATACCTCCCGGATCCTAATTCAAAACGGTTTTGTCCCCTTTTATCACACATTTGAAGATTGACTGAATATGAGATGCAAGTAACCCGGGAATTTTGGAAATTTAATATCAATACGATATTTATAATCATTCTAAAAACATAATTTTAACGCATACATTTACACTATTAAATATATATGTAGATTCGCAATTAAAATCCTTGACATTGTAATATTGCTGCGCCGTTTTGTGAAATGATTGTTATTTTTGTTTAAACAAAGAAAATAATATAATTAATTTAATTTTTTTTTTTGATTTTTCTCAGGATAATTTATTCCCACCCAAAATTCCCGGGGAAGAATTCGCGATTTTCCCGACCGTGTATCTCTTTTTGAAGTTCGCATTATCACACAGAAATTATATTAAGTGAAAAGCATAATAATATAAAAGAAAACATCGAGCGATGACAATGGATAAGTCTTACAATTTCAATTTAGTGTTTGTCAAATCAATTGAGGATAAATCAAAAACATTCGAAAAGCATTCAAATAAATCATCAGAGGGGAATGGAATCAAGAAGCTGATAAGAATTGGTTCGTACGAACCGATAAAATCTTTCATCGGACGACAGAAAGAATTGAAGCAATTACATGCGTCCCTTCAGAAATGTCCAGTAGTAATTTTCTCCAAAGAAAGTATTGGAAAAACCCAGCTGGTCAAGATGTACGCGCGTTCAAAGGAAAGCTTTTATACAAATATTGTATTTATTGGTGCTAACAAGGAAGAGGAATCGTTTAAAAAGTGGGCCGATCATCATGAAGATTTGCAAAATGGCGCTAACGCTGAGAAACACGTCGAAACTGTCGTTGAAGGTGTATATGGAAGTTTGAGTTGTAACGAGCATACTTTAGTAGTGTTTGACGATGCGAGAAAATACGCTGATGTTAAAAAATTTCTACCGAATTGCGTACAAAACGTTTTCGGATTGCATATTTTGATTACGACACAAAGTCGAGAATGGGCATCGGATAGTGGTGTAGACATTATTTATTTGAACGAAATCAGCGAAGGAGAAGTTATGGACTTTGCAAGGGAGGCTTTGCAAGATGAAAGCGAAGAACACATAAAAATGCTAGTGAGTAAATTCAAAGATAATCTTTCATTTTTGACCCAATCTATCGATTTTATTGAAATTCAAAAACAGGCAGGTGACAAATCAGGTATAAAAAGTTATTTAAAATTGTACGATCAACGCAATGGAGTTGTGCCTGATAGTAAAGAAGTTCCATTTCGCAATACCTTGCAAAATGGCGATTATAAGTCGTTTGAAGAAATTGTAACAGAAAAACGTGACGATGATGATCGTGGTGCCATTTTACGTTCCGCTGCTGAAAACCAAGGCACAAAAGCTATAGAAGCTCTTTTCAATTGTGGATTTCGTGCTAATGATGCTGATGTTAATAGAAAAACTCTATTGCACTATTGCGCTGCTGCAGGGAACGTTGATGCAATCAAGAAACTTGTCAGCATGGGAGTTGATGTAAATGCTCTGGATGATGAAGAAAAGAGTCCATTACATTACGCAGTCCTTAGCAACAACTGTGAAGCCATTACAATACTATTAAATAAAGGAGCAAAGGTCAATGCTGTTGATTTCCAAAATGTGACACCGCTTATCAGTGCTACAAGTTTGGATAACTTTAAAGCGGTTAAGATACTCGAAGAAAATAAAGCTAATATGAGTGTGGTCGATGGAAGCAAAAGAACTTTGCTTCACATCGCAGCTTCTACTGGAAACGTTGATTTGATAAAATTCTTCTTGAAAAAGGGATCTAATCTTAGAGCTGTAGATGAAAGCGGTCTGTCTCCATTGCACTATGCGGCGATTAATGGTAATGTTGAAGCGATTCGTTTGTTAAAAGAAAAAGGATCAAATTTGAATGAAGTGGATGAAGATGGCAGGACTCCAATGCATGAAGCTGCTTTAAATGATAATACTGATGCTTTGAAAGTATTCTTGGATATGGGTGTGGATTCTAATGTGGCCGATGAACATGGAATAACTCCGTTACACAATGCAGCTCTTAAAGGCAATATTGAAGCATTAAAATTACTTCTAGATAGTGGAGCCGAAGCAAATAAAACCGATTCGAATGGTATTACACCTTTACATTTTGTGGCGTCATATGATAATGTCGAGGCAATAAGGACACTCAAAGACAACGGAGCTAATCTAGACCAAGTCAACAAAGATGGCTCGACTCCTTTACATTGTGCTGCATTTGAAAACAATTTAAGTTCAATCAAAGTACTATTGGAAATGAAGGCGAATCCGAATGTGAAGAATAAAAACGACCTAGCTCCTCTTCATTGTGCCGGATTTGAAAACAATCCGGAAACTCTCAAGATACTTTTAATAAATGGAGCAGATGCAAATATAAAGGACAAGGACGGTTCCACGACTTTGCACCACGTCGCATACAAAGGTATTGTACAGACTCCAGGGATGTTCAACTCGAGAGCACCCCGGAAGTCGGTTTCTTAGAAGCTCGTGGTAAGCGTGGGCGGGGCTGGTTTCCTCCAAGGGATCCACAGGTCGTCGTCTGCGGTCTGGTCTCTGCTGCTGTCGGCTCGGCTCGATGTATATCTCTCTCTCTCTCGTACAGTGTGCGTAAGTGAGGGTGATACGGGACAAAGGCGGGAAATTGAATAGTAATGAAAACAGGTTATAATTCTGTTTGTATGGTGACTGTATTATATATATATATGTATATACAGAGATCAAGCAGGGGGGACAGAAAAGGGGGGGGGGGGGAGTCCGACTTGAAATTAGCGCGCACGTGTTCAAGAGGTTATGGTAACCTCACTCAACCACGTGGCTCCGTGATCTGACTTCGACGAAGAGAGACCAGGAATTCCTCACTTCTCACCGGACGTATACTGAAGCTGTACTTCCAGTATCGTCTGCCGATCAAGGCTGAGCTGATCGGGACTCGGTGGTGGGAACCAACTCGGTAGCGAACAGAGATGTTCACTCGACCGACGCGGAAAACGAATAGGGGGCGGGGACGCGCGCTCGGCGCCGATCTCCCTCCAAAACGGCTCCTTTGGTCGTAACGCCACGAAAGCTGACCATGAAGACTTGGTCGGAACATACTCCCCCCGTTGGAAGTCAGAGGATCGAATTCCAAAACAAACAAGAATTAATGGTGCACAAGCGACTAATGAAATACACAAAAACCAAGCAAATAAGCAAAAAAATAACAAAAAAACAAAAAACAACACAACAAATAACCCAGTCAGCAAACAAAATAACATTAGTCCATCGTCAATTTCCCATCCTACATAAGCAGCTGACTAAGCCGGCAAGAAACAAACAAAAAATAGACAAACAAACAACCAAAACACCAACAAACACCAATGCTAGGTAACAATATTGTTCAATCGTTATATGTCCCAATCTATCCTGATAGCTCTATTACAAAGCACCAATCAAACCAACAAGAGAAGCATAAAAGAAAAGCAACTCAAAAACTTAAGTTAAAACACATAAACTGAATCCACAACACAGATACAAACAACGCGCCAACTTTAATGTGGGACGTTATGAACGTTCGCCACTCCGTTGCACAAATTAACCGACTGTTGCTCGACTGGCAGTCGAGCTACTCGCCGGACTGCTCGCTTGGTGTTGCTGATGGAGGAGTAGTAGGACCTACTCCTGTGCCCTTGTCTGCCAGGGGCCGCTGCTGCATGTGCTGGTGTGGTAGCACCCTCGCTCCGGGCTGATCGACCAGATCCTCCTGCTGTTGCGCAACTAGTGGTGCGCCAACTAGGAACTGGCCAGGAGTTATGGGAGCTGGGTTGGGAAGGTCGAAAGATGTGAGGGTTAAAGGGCGCGGGTACATTGCGCTTCGGCAAGCGGAATCTTCGTTCCGCGTAAATACGCGATTCGTCCAGGGGACGCGTAACTGTCTTGACTGGACGTCTCGCGCCAAAACAAGATAACGGATCACGACCCGTTGTGTGATGGCAATTCCGAGAATCGCTTGAAACTGTGGGCGCTTCTAGAGAGCCGCCCAATATCCAGCCGAAAGCTGTATTCATCATCGCGATGCGTCCTCCTCTGTCACCGCGTGACTTGGAGGGAACTAAAATGGTACGTTTGCCATTGCGTAACATCGCATGATAGGCGTCGCTGCCTATCACCATATCCACTGTACCGGGAATATCGAATGACGGATCGGCAAGGGGGAGATGAAGCGGCAAATGGCTCCGAATCTCGGACACGTTGCGCGATGGAAGTTGATTCGCGATCTCGGGCATGATTGCGCAATCGAGATCAACACTGGAGCCCTGATTGGGGATGCGCGGTAGAATTCGAATTACCGCGCCACTAGTAATGGACGTCCTATTTGAACCTATTCCTACCAGGTTGACGTCCATCCTTTTCGACTTTAAGGCGAGTCGCCTTCTTAAGTCTTCAGAGATGAGGTTGAGTTCGGAGCCGTTATCTAACAATGCTCGAACCTTGTGCGAACGCCCATCTCCGCCGCGAACTTGTACTTCCACGGTGGATAACAGGACAGTTCGGGCGTGAGAAGGCGATACGCGTCTCACCGAGTGTAAAACCAACGATGATTTTACGGGTTTGGCGTTCTCTGATTTCTTGGGGGTCCGATAATGTTTGGCCTTATTTGAAGGCGAAGTTTGGTATGGAGTTGAGTCATGTAACATGGTGTGATGGGCATGACCGCATTTGAAGCATCTCTGCTTTGTTTGGCACGCGTGAACTATGTGCCCTGGCCTCAAGCAGTTGAGACATAGTCGACGTTTTATGGCGTTCGACCTACGCTCATCACCGCTCATTTGGCGGAATGATGGACAGGCTAGCAGAGAATGACTTCCGCTGCAACTGATGCAGGAGGGGCGTTCCCTCCTCACATGCAGAACTGCTGCCTTCGGATTCGTAATGGTTCTTAGTCGAGGATTCGACTCGCCTTTTAAGACGAAGTCGGCATTTGCCATCGATTGGCACTGAAGCGTCAGAAATTCGATGAGTTTGTGGAATGTGCACTCCTCATGTTTTGGCGCTTGAAGCTCCCATTGTCGAACCGTGTATCGATCGAGCTTCCTAGTGATGCACATGACCAAAATGTCGTCCCAAGTGTCGACCGGAACGCCTAAGTTGGCCAGTGCACGGACGTGCATGTTAAAATCGTCTATGCAGCGATGCAAACTTGCGTAACTATTGGACGCAATTTGTTCCGCGTCCAATATTGCGCGAATGTGGGACTGAACAACAATTTTTTTATTGTTGTAGCGCTGCTCCAGAATGGACCAAGCGCGGGAGAAGGAATCATCAGATAACTCTAAGCCACTGACTACGCGATTGGGTTCTCCTTTTAGGACTGCCAACAAGTATTGGAAACGGGCGAGTTGAGAAGTTTCGCCGGCCATAGCGACCAAGAAGCGTTGTGAGAAAAGGGGCCAATTTTGGACGTTGCCTTCGAAGGTGGGCAACTCCAAACGGGGCAATTTTATTGCCGAATTTGATTGCGATACAGCGGAAATCGTGACGGCAGCGCCACCTACCGGCGACGCGCTCAGTTGCAGCTCCCGCAATCTGAGCATTTCCATACATCGTTCGAGGGCGATTAAGTATTCCGTCTCGAACTCGTCAATGACGGACTCGGAGGCCCGAGCCTCCGCTTCGTCCAGCTCGTCAATCTGAGCTTGGACCGATTCGAAATCAGACAACAGAGGTTTAATTATCTCGAGTCTGATTTGGAGCATGGAAATACTCAGATCCCCCTCCAAATGGTTCGCATTTCTCGTTAACCGAGCGCGAATGCTTTTCCGCGTATTCCGAAGTGCTTCCATTTTGGACACGACAAAAATAAACAATGGACACGGGAAAAGAAACAAAATGGCGACCAAAAATCACAACAACAACAGAAAAATGCTAATTACGACCAACCTAGATTAGACGACGTTGACAGACCAGCTCTGGAAGAAATCCGGCTCTTTCGAAGGACCAAATGTACAGACTCCAGGGATGTTCAACTCGAGAGCACCCCGGAAGTCGGTTTCTTAGAAGCTCGTGGTAAGCGTGGGCGGGGCTGGTTTCCTCCAAGGGATCCACAGGTCGTCGTCTGCGGTCTGGTCTCTGCTGCTGTCGGCTCGGCTCGATGTATATCTCTCTCTCTCTCGTACAGTGTGCGTAAGTGAGGGTGATACGGGACAAAGGCGGGAAATTGAATAGTAATGAAAACAGGTTATAATTCTGTTTGTATGGTGACTGTATTTTATATATATATGTATATACAGAGATCAAGCAGGGGGGACAGAAAAGGGGGGGGGGGAGTCCGACTTGAAATTAGCGCGCACGTGTTCAAGAGGTTATGGTAACCTCACTCAACCACGTGGCTCCGTGATCTGACTTCGACGAAGAGAGACCAGGAATTCCTCACTTCTCACCGGACGTATACTGAAGCTGTACTTCCAGTATCGTCTGCCGATCAAGGCTGAGCTGATCGGGACTCGGTGGTGGGAACCAACTCGGTAGCGAACAGAGATGTTCACTCGACCGACGCGGAAAACGAATAGGGGGCGGGGACGCGCGCTCGGCGCCGATCTCCCTCCAAAACGGCTCCTTTGGTCGTAACGCCACGAAAGCTGACCATGAAGACTTGGTCGGAACAGGTATATTGGATATGATTCAAATCTTAATCGAAAATAGGGCTGATCCAAACGCAAAAAACAATCGTGGACTAACACCCATTCACTGCGCATCATCTGAAAACAAAATAGAAGCTGTCAAACTCCTCCTGCGATTAAACGCCGATCCAAATCTTCCAGATAATAGAGGTATCGTTCCATTGCATCACGCCTCGAAAGAAGGCAGACTGGATCTTATGAAGATACTCTTGGGGGCGAAAACAGATCCGAATACTAGCAATAAGCATGGTTTCACTTCGCTTCATTGTGCCGCATTTGAAGACAGACTTGACGCTCTCAACCTCCTGCTGCAAATGAAGGCAGATCCAAATCTGGCTTATGCCAATGGAGAGACTTTGATCCACTATTCCGCATTGGAAGCAAAGCTCGACATGTTGAAATTACTTTTAAAGTATAAAGCCGATGTTAACGTAAAAGATGATGATGGAATGACCCCGTTACATTTCGCCGCTGAATATAATAACGTTGACGAGTTGAAGATTTTGTTGGAAAATGGTGCTAGAGTCGATTTGGTTGATAAATGTGGCAAAACGCCACTGCATATCGCCGAAGAAAACAAGAGTGAAAATTCGTACGAATTAATTTTAAATCATAAAAAAAATCAGAAAGACCGAACATCGTTCGATAAAGATATGCTGAGGGTATAAATAATTATAAACACAATACAAAAAAGAAGTAATAAATCAATTAATTTAAGCCCTCGCGATCACAATCTTTTTTACAGTTCACAGTTTTATTAGTTTATTTTATTATTAATTCGTAGTAATTCACCCCTCGAATGAAACTAGATCATTTTTTCGAACTTGTATACAGTAAATTCATCTCACTTCAACAAAATATTTAGGCTCGTTTTTAAAATCAAATGAAACATTATTATTAATGAATATTCCAGTATTTTGCTTGCATATGATAATGAGGTTTCTTTTTATTTATTTATTTGTTTATACGGTCAAAAAAATGACACAAAGAAAAGAAAAAAATGCAATACAAAAGTTGGTAAATTTTATAAACATGTGTAATTTGTATGTATTTGTATGTTACATATTATAAAACGATGCGGTGCAAACGATCGACAAGCGCCAGACAGACTGAACCACAGATTAACGACACGTGTACCTTATGCGTGCGCACTGCTCGCACTTATACTAAGTGAAATCTACCCGAAGTCCCGACATACCTACCCTGTATACGTTCTGTACTTCTGATACTTTAGTTCCGAATTTTGCCTTATTAAACTCGCCAGAAAGATCCAACTCAATTTTAATAATTGCATCTGTGCACATCGAAAGGTTACTCGTCATCTGATGTGCAATCTATCATTCGTGAAGTCGAGAATTGCGTTTAAAGCAGCCATCCTGGCGCTTGTCGATCGCTTGCACCAAACCCATTATAAAATACAATTTTACTAATTATTTATTTATATAAAAATAGGACTGGAATCCAACTATCACCTTCATGGCTAATAAGTAGCTACATATCTACATATGTATGTACATGTGTGGATCTATCAAAAGGAAACTGCAGAATGTCATCCGAAATCAGTATAGAAAAAAATGTAATATTTTCGTTAAACATTTTGTTGAACAAATCGAAGAAATCTTAAATCGTAAGAAGAGTCGTAAAGAAAATAAGAGTATACAATTGAAATTACCCAATGACAGAGATAAACGTAGATATTGTTTTGTTACTATCGCCTGTGACGTTTTCCAAAGTTTTGAATTTCAATTATTGCAAGTGACCTCTAAAGGAGAACCTTTTATGGCAATAAACAAATTCGCAGAAGATGCAGCTTACAGATTTTACAAATCGTTCAAAGACAACAAAGACGGCGATATTGATGCAAAGCGTGTCCTCTGTGGTAAATCTAAACTAACTATTTTGAGAAAACCGGGACAGGAAGTTGAGTATTCGTATGGAAGCACCCAAAAGGAATGGAGAACTTCGTATGTCTTTGAAATGACGGGACTCGCTTTATTGAAGAACGGGGAACGGAAGTTTTACTCGAGTAACGCGTCCAAGCATGAATTATACAACATACTTCCGTCGACCTCTGTTTGTGGAATCTTTGGTAGAATTGAAGATCAACTATGGTTTTGAAGAACGTTGTGATAACATTGATTATAAAAAGAAGCCGGATTATTATATCAAACAGAAACCGAAAATTTTACAAAGGCTGGGATTTGATTGTTCAGAATCGTTTCTCGATTCTGAAAAGTCTTACAAAAACGAAAAAGATATCACGAGAGAAAAAATTTCCAAACCGAAAAGAAACAGCCTTCGCAGAAGAAATAACCCAATCAGAAATGACGGTTCAGCTTTATTGCGATGGTGTTTGTTAGTAGTATTGGTACAATACGTTCTAGAATTAATTATTTATTACAAATATTAGCTTACATATTGAATAATTTATGTAAAATGTAAATAGTGTCAACGTATGCATAAATTAAGTGGACTATTGGTAGTGTTAATATATTTCAATAGATTTTTTCTATTGAAAAAATTTGAAAATTAATAATGATGTTTGTATCTTCAATTTTGGCTGCATTATAAAATGTGCATAAGTTTTCTGATCATTGGTTTGACTCCACTTATATAATATAAACTTATATTATGTACTTAGAGTGATAATAAGTGAGCACCGTTTGAAAATTTATTAAATTACAGACATTTTGACAAATGTGCATGCATTTTGTTGTAGGTACTTAACGTATGTTTAAATAATCACTGATCCAAATAGCCATTATAATATTATATATGTTACACTGAGACTAAATATACATTGTAATATTGTATGTATGAATGTACATATTTAGTCTATGTATGTTCATTATGAATTTAATCAATTTATTTTCTACTTTGGTTTGGACTCTCTGTTTACTTAAATATCAAACAGTGTCAAGATTCATCTATCAATTGTCGTTACTTCTAATATACATATTATGTATTTAATAATAAATAAATATCAATACCAAATTAATGCAATTCAAAAATTGATTTAAATAATATCCTTTTTCCTGTCTTGTTCTAATAAAGATCTATTCATTATTTAAACAAATTATTGAATTAAAAATCTATTCTTTGTTACAAAAATTGAATTTGGCACTTTGCATGTACATATAAAAATTTATTTCAGTTTGGTTTTTACTGTCATCTCTTGTCGTCAAACTTTTATAATTTAAAAACACGGATTTAAGCCATAGCTTGAGTTCATAATAGATGTCTCTATTTAATCAAATTAACTAAATTTTATCTATCACACATATGTACATATGTATTATGTATGAATAAATAAAAATATTACATTGTGATTGATGTAATATATATATAATTTCAACTTTCAGTATTCAGTATTCAAACTATCATAGATAATAAAATATCAAGATTATTTACATAGCATTGTCTTAATAGAGAGTGTATTATATACATAAATACATATATAAGTATATGTATACATATACAAATACATATATATTAGACAATAAAAAAATAGTATTGTTGCAGTATGTCTCTTGTTTTAAATATCTCATTGCAATGGACATAAATGTTAATCAATGAATACACATATGTACATATATTGAGAATGTGATAAAATGTAAATCAGTGTTCAGCAACTTGAGTCACTAGAAAAAAGCACGACCACTTACTTCTTCTTTATCTGAAAACTTAATACCATTTAAATTTCTTAAGAAAACTTGTATAGTATCGAAATTTTCAAGTTGTTTACTTTTTCGGTTAAACTTTTGTATCTGCAAATTATTATAAAAAAAAGCTTGTAATAAAAAAAAAGTTTTTTAAAAACATACCTCTTCTATAATTTGTATAGAAAATTATTATTTTGAATAAAAACAATAATTTTATTTTACTACCACTATCTATGTTTAAAACTAATAAACAAACGATGGATAAACGTCAACGACTATGTCGCCGGGCAGATATCAAAAGCGTCTTACACGATATTTTTGCACCATCGTAATGGCGGCGGATCCATTTACTTATATTGATGACCAAAATGAGCAATATGGCAAAGTATGAAAACGATCGGATAAGAGGCAAACTTTTTCCTGAATTGTAATCGTAAGTGAAACGTAAAGGAGGTATGTAAAAAAAGTAGCGTGGATGAAGACGACTAATGCTGATGTTTATCAAAAAATATTCATAAAGATGAAGTTAATGTATGAAATTATGATTTTCGCTAGTTAAATTATTCTCAAATAAATAGCCATAAGCGTGCCAAGTAAGATTTTTTCATGATTCAACTCCACATCTTTAATTAGTAGTATAAGACTGCTTTTGAAACGAAGCTTTGATAAAGTGGCAATTAAATATATGTAAGTGAAATGATCTTGTTACAAAATTTTAATAAACAAATTGAATACACCTGGGTTGTTATGAATTATAGTAGTAGGAGCACTGCAGCCATAGTAGCTCATGTTCACTTGGCTCTGGGCAGTTACAGGGAGAGCTAACTTGTACACTCGTTGCCACCAATTTATTGTCACCTGTCGATTTATCCAGACCTTTTGCAATCGTCTACACGTGCTCGACAGAATCATCTCCTTCACACCTGATGTCCAGCTTAATATCTTCTTCGAATTAAGCAAGAGCTGTCCCACCAGATCGTACTATGGTGCGAGCTGCGGGATGCATCTTGGCACTCGCGCTGGTCTCCAGCACCCTGGCTGAGAGTCACGTTGTCTCTACATTGAGCTGCAGTACACCTAACGAAGTATTCCAGTGCAAGAGTGGAGAGTGCGTCTCGAAGAAACAAGTCTGCGATGGACATGTGGATTGCGCCGACAGTTCAGACGAAGATGGCTGCCATAATTGTAACTCGTTGTTTCTTTTCCCCGTCTCTCTAGTTTTTCTCGTATTCTTTTGATGCATCTGATTTGTTTTCTTTTGTTGTAGTAGCCAATGATTGTGAACCACCCAAGTGGTTTCGGTGTGACGATGGCGTTTGCATCAGTAGCCATTTCAGGTGCGACGACATGTGGCATTGCGGAGACAACTCCGATGAACTCAACTGTACTGATTCTTTTGGTCAGTATGTTTAGTTCTTGATTAAATATATGTGGTAGGTAGAATAGAAGAAGATAATTTTGAAAAGGATTCAGTGTAAATTTGATCAAAGGTCAAATCATCTAAAATTTTCTTTTCCATTAATGTTGCAATTAAAAATGTACATTGTTTTATTGATTTACACTATTTATACGATTAGTAAAGGGGCATATTTTTCCCCTCGGAAAGTCATATTATCTCATTATACCCAATATATAAGATTTTTATAATAATTAGTGAATAGTGGAGTTTATGTCGATTAGAATTTGTAAAATAAAAGCACTGGGTAATTATTTAATTTTGCTTATTTACATAAACTTCTTAATGAGCGGTACTTGGTACTTCGAGTTAATGTGCATTATAATTCAGCAAATGAACTTTTTCTGATTTTATATTAGGACTTTATATATTTTGCCACACAATTATTGAAATTTTGTTGATTGCTCTTTATATTATAATCACCAGTTCAATGCATGTACATATCTATGTATGTACATATGTATGGTGTAATATGTTATAGTTTTATATTTTGAGTTAATATTTTCACTAAATTTTACTCAAGATCCGAATATTTCATTTAGACCCGAATATTGCATTTTAAAATCAAGATCCGAATATTTATAGTGCTATGAATGTTTTTTATTAATATTAAATGTAATAATAGCGATCGAAGCTGAAACATAAAAATACATTACTCGAGCACTTTTTTTTTATTTTTGATCAAAAACACACGTAAATAAAACCGTCATTGCATTTTTGACATAATTAACGTTTTCTATAATATTTAATTTCATTTAACAATTTGAAATTTTTCCATCATATTATTATTATGGACAAGCGTAAGATCTGTAAGAACAAGTGTATCTCTGTTGAATCAAATTTGATTATAAAAATTAAAATTGACTGTAGATGAAACTTTCAAAATGAAAGAACAATTTATGTGCTCTAAATACAATATTGATCGACAGTGTATTTTTTAAATATATTTTGCTCATTTTCATAATTGACCACCATATTAATTGATAATAATTAATGGCAGTATTTGATTTTTAGTGAATTATAAGATTATATTAAATGTACATACATATGTACACATAGCCAATTAATCAAATTAGTACAATAATAAAACCAACACGTGCATTATCGAGAAATTATTAAAATAGTATCGAATAATATAAAACAAATATCAAATATTTATTTAATGTGTTTCTTCTTCTTGTTTTGACTTACACTTTTTTTGTCACACGTTATTATCAAAAAGTACATATGTATGTCGAAACCATCTTGATTAAGATTTTATGGACATTTAAATTTGAACAAAGGCTTTAAATGCTTTTCAGGACATCTTGTAAGCCATCAGTTAGATTGCCCCAAAGATAAGTTCCTATGCAACGATTCCAGCCATTGCTTGATGATGGATTGGGTATGCAATGGAGAAGCGGACTGTCATGATGGATCTGATGAGTTACACTGTAATCAGGATAAGGTACATTTTAAATATATTTAAATACAAACATACATACGGTATGCGAGTGCACTCGCCCGAGAAACGATACCGCAAGGCACCATTTCAGGACATTTTGCCCTGGAATCCAAGGTGGTACAAAAAACACGTTTTGTTTCAAATTATTTGAAATGATGAACACGTGTTAACGAATCCCTACTTCAAATAATTCATTTGAAACTTTCGAGTTACAATAATTCTAATTATAAGGAAGATATTTTGGTTTTTTTCTTAAATATGTGCATGAGCTAAAGAAATTGAATAGGTGCTGTTCTTATTATACATACCTACATATGTTATGAATCACATGAATAAGTAAAACTTTACATGCTACTCATTTTAGAACTCGCAACATCATCCATGCACCAGTTTTCTATGCAAAAATGGCAACTGCATCATCGACAATTGGGTCTGCGATGGTAACGATGACTGTTTGGATCTCAGCGATGAAACCAATTGCAGTAAGTTAGATTTCAGTAGATTAATCCAAAGATCTGCCAAACAACTGAGAGTCGATCTGACAACTCTGTAATAAGACCTACATATGTATGTATGTAAAGTAGACTATGGGACCACGAATTTGACAACCAACTTATAGTTTGAGTTAGATTCAAACAAATGCGTGGATTTAATATATTCATAATTGATTACTAGGTGTAAATAATGATTTAATACATTCATAATTCAGGAATATGTATAATAATATTTTGAGCATAAATTTTCTGCAAACTAATCATTCAACAAATACGCAGGATCAGAACTGAAAATAGAAACTATGATATAACAAATACGACTTTTAACACCAATAGTGATACCATGTATCAAGTCGTTATCATAAACTACTGACTTAACCAGCACCCAGAACTTAATAAATATTGCCCTATCAGTATCTTGACTGAATTGAGCAGAATTATACCTACCAGACTATACCATGCTGGGAGTTGCGAGATATATAATTTTTCAAGGGGTTGGGGGGCGATATTAAAAAAAAAACATATACGAATAAAAACATTTTTCAAAAAAATATTTAATTTTATACGAAAATTTTTAAATGGTTTAAAAATTAGAAAATTCAGGTGTCTATTTAATTTAATACTTTTAATTAATTTTTTATTTATTTAATAACTTAATATGCCATAACCCATGCGATAATATTTCATCGGGCCCAACACTAGTTAACATTACGAATTTCAGCTGTGCCGGTAAACTTCGAATGTGACAAAAATGATGGTCTGTTCCCCTGCAAAGATAATTCAAGTTGCATCCATGCTGAGAAGGTTTGCGATGGCAATAAAGACTGTCGCGATGGTTCAGACGAGGGTGGTGCATGTCTAGATGGTAAATTTTGTTCTGAATTTCATTCATGTTTTGTCGTTCTCATTCTGTTTTACACTCTGTGTATCTTGGTTTAGCTACCAAGAACTGCGTTAAGGCCAATTGTACCCATGGCTGCATCAACACACCCGATGGCGCTTTTTGTCCTTGCTCTCGAGGCTTCGGTAGAACTAGTAACACTTCTTGTGCAGACATAGACGAATGTTATCTGCTCCATGGACAGTGCTCTCAACGTTGCCACAACCATCCCGGTAGTTACTATTGCTCCTGTGACGAAGGTTACCAGTTGCAGAAAGACAACAGATCGTGCACAGCAGAAGGTGCAGATCTTTCAACTATGTATGTACTAGTGTGAAGTAGTATGAATGCTATTATAACTTTATTTATTTACAGGAGAGGAAGCCATTATGGTATTCAGTACAAAATATAACATATTAGGCTTCAAGCTCAAGTCAGAGAAATATTTCTTGATATCCGAAAGCGAAAATCAAGTAAGTTCAGCTATAATTTTAAATATTTATCTAAATGAGATTGAATTGTTACAATTTAAGAATTGTCTTTTCTGCTTTGGGCGTTTCATATGGTTTTATTTACCGCCCATTTTTGACAACCTCTTATTATCAACTTATTATATTTTATTTCAATTAAAGTACACTAATTCATGTGTAATATATGTATACAAGTCGTCAATGGTTCAAATTCGTTTGCAGATAGTGGGTGTGGCTTATGATGGAATTCACGTGTACTGGACAGTGATGGATTTTGGATACGAAGCCATTTATAGGTCGAAAATCGACGGAACCGAGAAAGAAGTAAATATCAATATTACTTTCCTATTACATTTGTTTATTTTGTACTTACATATGTACCGCTTCGTTCTCTTCGAAAGGGTCTTCGGACTGTATTCGTTGGGAGGGGGGGGGGGTTGTGGCCTCATATTGAGGGCTTTGAGGGTCGAATTCTTCGACATTTAAAGCCGGCTTTGAATTACATATTCCACTCTTAACGGTAAGGGGCGGGGGGGGGGGGGGAACCAGCTGATACTAATGACTAGAGCCCGGAATTTGAAGGGGCTGTTTATTGTTCAAAGATTGTAAATGCATTGTTAAAGGTTTGCCGTACCTTTTTTACAAAGAATTTACAACAATTGAACAATAGGTGGCACGTTTCCGGCCCCTTCAGATTCCGACCTCTACTAATGACCAGGGTCCAGAGAAATGTTATAATAATACAATGATTAAGATTTATTTATTAAGGGATATGTATTTAACCGGTCTCCGTGACGAGCCAGAATGTTAAATTACAGAAAACGCAAATATCGGAAGGCAAAGATCGAAAATCGAAATATCTTAAGTCGAAAAATAAAAAAAGGGTGCGTGGTAAACGGTACACACTCAATAAATTTGCGCGAGCAGGATACAACAGGAACAAGAGGAACAGGCTTTTCCTCCCGTATTAATGTGCGCGCGCAGAATACGGGAGGAAAGGTCTTTTCCTCTTGTTCCTGTTGTATTCTGCTCGCGCAAATTAAGTGAGTATGTACCGTTTACCATGCACCCTTTTTTTATCTTTCGACTTCAGATCTTTCGATTTTCGATCTTTGCCCTCCGATATTTGTGTTTTCTGTAATTTAACATTCTGGCTCGTCACGTAGACCCGTATTTAACGTGTAATATATAGTTTCAACAAAAATATGTATGTAAAATTAACGATGTTTATATTAATTAAACTTAAATAATTGGTTATTAATATAATTGATTATTCGGCGCCACCAAGAAAAATGTTTTTACATTCATTTAAAAATATTTTTTACATTTCTTTGGTGCCATCCCTTAAAAAAAGTCGAAGGCGGGCGACCGCCTTCAACTTTTCGTCGTAGAAATTTTGGTTTGTTTTCGATGTTACCAACAAACCTTACATACATACATAGTTACAAAGTCTCTTTCGAAATTATATATTAGATGACAAATACCTTTTGAATGAAATAATAAATGATGTTAATGTAAAATTATTGTTTTATAAAGATGTTTTTCAATTTTTGTGTTTTATATCATAATAAAATGACACAATATTACCTTTTTGCCATAAAATTCCCGATAAATTACCGGTGAACCGGTAATGACTCATATATTTTTTACCTATTTACCGGTAGTGCAAAATTCTGGTAATTTGCATGCCCTAATTCTGACATATGTATGTACATGTATTCTTAACATGTACCTTCAAACTTCAAATTTCAGGTACTAGTCAAAACTGGTTTGGGCTCTCCTGAAGATATTGTCGTAGATTGGTACACAGGAAACTTCTACTTCACCGATTCACAAATGAAGCACATTGGAGTTTGCACCAATGATGGATTACACTGTGCGGCAATCGTCAGCAAAAATGTGGACCAGCCGCGAGCTATAGTTTTAAATCCAGTCAAAGGGTGAAAACATCACCTTATTACTATTGACTTCTCGATTTCATCTGCTAAATTATGAACTTAATGTGAATTTCAGTGAAATGTACTGGACTGATTGGGGTGCCAGACCTGAAATAGGCAAAGCCAAAATGGACGGCTCCAATGACAAAGCTATTGTCATCGAAAACATAAAGTGGCCCAACGGATTGGCACTCGACTATTCGAACGATCGTCTCTACTGGGTAGATGGAAAGTCTTCTTGGATTGAAAGCGTCAAGCTCGACGGTTCTCACAGACAGGTGTCAATTTGATTTTTGGACTCACGCTTTCATTTTAGATGATTTTAATTGTGGTCCTTCTCGTTTTGAAATTTGCAGAGAGTGCTTCAAAGTATTCATCATCCGTATTGGGTGGCCGTATTCGAGGACAGTCTGTATTGGAACGATTGGGCTACCCAGTCTTTGGAAAGGTGTCATAAGTTTACTGGAAAGAACAGAACTGTGTTGGCCAAAGTGGATAAAATACTAGGTAACCTCAAATTATAAATGTTTTGCTATTTAAAAAAAAATTCAAATATATAAATTGTTTCATTTTAAAGGTATCCATGTTTATCATCCATCTATGGCACCGAAGAAGAAGCACGCTTGTGAAAACAGCCGCTGCGAATACATGTGTTTGCTCAGTGGAAGTGATGGATTCACTTGTGCTTGTCCTGAAGGAAAAGTCCTTGACGATGACAAAAAACGCTGTAGTGGTATTTCAAATTCGAAATATTTATGTATGTGTTTTTAAAACTGACAAAGAACCTTATTATATATTATACTTTGATACTTTTAGAGATTTCTCCTGAGAAATATTTGATCATCGGAGCTAACAATGTCGTGTTGGTGGTTCACCATCAAATTATCGGAGGACATGGTATTGATAAGTCAACATTGCCTGATATGCACATCGATAATCTGATCCATGACTATGCTCGTGGTGAGTTTTTTTAGTTTTTTTTTTTCAAATTTGAGTTTTATACTAAGACGGTGTACCCTAACTTTATTATATGATACTCGCATGTTGATGTTATCTAGTCTTTAACCATCGCTATCTATTTCAACAACTTTCAAACCGATAGCATCCATTCGAATAATCCATATTTTTCATTTATCGCAAATGGTAAAGAGTTATTCGGAAGGATAGACATTCAAATCAAATTCAATTTACAGATAATCTCATCATCTACAACGATTTCACCAAGACGATATACAGCATAAAACACTATGCAGATCACGAACCCAACGTGACTGTTTTGATCGACGCTAATCTTGAATCGGTACAAGGGTTTGATTTCGGTAATTAAAATTCTATGTTCGTCTATAGAAAATTCTTTGAAATTGCATTGTTGACTAGATTTAAAATTACTTTGCGTTTAGATTATGTTAGTAGGACTTTGTACTGGTGTGACGTATATCGCAAAACGGTCGAGGTGTTCTCCTTGGAGACGAAAAGTCGGGCTACCCTCTTCCACGACCACAATGGAGGAGTCTTCATCGACATTGCTCTGGCACCTGAATATGGGTACGAATTTATATAATAATCTCTAATTCAGTAATCGGTTTCATGATGATCATCACTGTGCACGTTTTCGTTTCAGAATAATGTTTTTGGCCATGCAAATTGGGGAAAATAATATCATCATCAGCAGGATGGCTATGGATGGTAGTGGAACACCGATACATATAATCGAACATGGTCTTAAGGGTGAGATAAATTCTAAACACCGGCGATCGCAAATAATACATACATAAATTAGCTTACGTTGTTGTAAAAATGTGACTTTCTTCCAGGTCTAATAAAAATGCATTACGATTCAGACACATCGAGTCTGTACATATCAGACCAACATAACAAAATCATAGAAACCATGCATATTCATGGTACGTACATACATAGTATACAGACACGTTGTTGCAGAAAATATAAAATTATAAAATATATGTTTTTATTACACAGGGGGTGACAAAGTAGAGTATCGTGATGTTGATGTCGAAATTGGAAGTATCACTTCTTTGGGAGAAGACGTGTTCTGGGCTGGAGCATTCTCGAAAAAACTGCACTGGTCTAACAAGATGAATTCACACGAAAAAATTGTTAGATTTTTAATGTTGGGTAAGTTTTTTTATTATTATTTAATACATTTCATACAAAATGTTTTTTGGATCACAAAATTTTGATCAAATCTAGCTTTTGGCATCTGCTCCTACTACAGCTCCAGTATTTGCAGATTTAATTTTACTTCTTAATCTTTTTTGGGTAGTTCTACCAGTCTTTTAACTTTTGTGGGGAGTATCTCTTTTTGACATCATAAAAACGTGATATATGATAAATCGATTTCTAGGGATTTTCTAGCTTGCAGTACAAAACCAAACGTTAAGTCCCATAGATCGCAAGTTAATAATATCTGTTTGAATCAATTACTTCTTGTTTTCAGATGTTCCAAACACGGATCAGATGCACTTAGCCTCAGTCAAACCACTTCCAAAACCAGTGTATAAGAACCGTCATCCTTGCTCTCCACCAACCACTGCATGCTCTCACATCTGTCTCCTGAATGATGCCATGGATGAATTCTTGCACACCGAGCCAAATTCTAAAGCTCCACTTCGAACCCACACTTGCCTGTGTCCAGATGATATGGTCATGACTTCAGATAACAAGACTTGTGAAGTGGAAATGACCTGCAAGCACGGACAGTTTAAGTGCAAAAAGAGCAACATGTGTATAGACAAGGCAAGGATCTGCGATGCAAAGTTGGATTGCACTCTTGGCGAGGATGAAGAAGATTGTTCAAGTATTTTGTTTTGTTTATAAGCTAAAAATCATCTAAGTACAGCATCAAACCAATATTCTTTAAATTGTAGAGCATACCTGTCATCAAGACCAGTTTCAATGCAACAATGGACATTGTATCAGTCGTAAAAATCGCTGTGACAAACATATAGATTGCCCCGACAATTCCGACGAAGAGAACTGCGACAACTATGGTAAGTTCATTTCCAGTTACTCGCCAAAGCATGTGAGCTGTTATTCTTGCATGATCAGGATGTAATTGTACCATATGTACATATATATACAGAGGATTGTAATCGGTTTGTGTGTTTTTAGATTCCAAGCGATGTAGTCCACTGCACTTTGAATGTCGTTCAGGACTTTGCTTAGACATCGGGCTTAAATGCGATGGAACGAAACACTGTCCCAATGGAGATGATGAGGAAGGTTGCAGCAGGATGATCTGCACAAAGGATCAATACCAGTAAGCATTAAGTATTACGATCTACTCAGGGCCGTACCTGCCGCATGTACAAATGTGTGCAACGCACACAGGCGGCCGAAATATAAAGGTGGCTGAAAGAAATGAGAGTCGAAAAATTATATTCCTTAAAAACTACGAAACAAGAAATTGTACTTTTATAATGCATTTAGGTTGTCTTGTTTGAGTACTTGTGGATTACTGTTGCAAGTTACAACTTGTAACATACCCGAACTATATTTTGAGGAAATAATGGGATAGCAGGTATACCTTCAGTCCGCATAGAGCTAGATATTCTATGTTCTATTATCTTTGCGACTGCCAGATGTATTTCTTTAAGGATTTTGAGTATTGTTTGGTCATTGAAAGAACAATGTTCTAGATGTGGGACTGGGGGTAAAAACACTATTTCATGAATGAACTTGAAAACGTTCAGTCCCTCTTGTCGTCTGGTCCAGTTCATAACTAAATTTTTTGGTTTTTTGTCTGTTTTTCTGGTTAAAGTTTGCACGCAGGTGGCCGAACTCCTGGGTGCGGCCCTGGATCTGGTCTTCACTTTCCGATTGAAATATTTTGATATAGAAAAGATCATTGAATCCACGTATTAGCTTAAAAAAAATCTGGTTTTGATTTCTGATATATATCTATATAAAGTCATTTCTAAATGTGTCTGCTTCTTGATTTTCAATCTCTCATCTCAAACGAGATGAGAGAATGCTGTAGCCACACTCTAGCTTTTATTTTTTCCTCTCATCCCTTATAAGTCAACCATGAGAACTATAAAGTGTCATACTGAGTCCCCTTGCATCCTGCTCACACACACGTATGTAAAGCTGTGTGATAAAACAGGCAGATTTCTATAGCACGCTACTGTGGCTCTACGTGTATCCTAGAAGATTTAAACTTTAAATTGATTTAACTTTTAGATGCAAGTCTGGCAAGTGCATATCTAGTAAATGGGAATGCGACGGTGAAGTTGACTGCGACGATGCATCTGACGAGCACAACAAATGCGGTATTCACATCATTACTTCTAACATCTCAATGGATAAGATATTCGACGCTCAAAAAAAATTTTTTTAGCTTACAACAAACCATGCGGAAAGGGAATGTTCCGCTGTATATCGGGTCAGTGTATTGATGTACAACTTCACTGTAACAAGATTGATGATTGCGGCGATGGATCCGATGAAGTTCGTTGTCCAACCATAGTTCAGAAGATTCAAGAGGTACACTCATACGCAATGGATCATACTGGATGTTCATCTTCAATTCATATTTTATTTTATTTTTTGCAGGAAAAAGAGTGTCATGAATCCCAGTATGCTTGTGAGACCAATACGACCATATGCTTGCCTTACAGCGCCAGGCGAGTGCATTGCTTTTGAATTAATCATGTAAAAACTCAATGCATTGCACTCAACAACTCAAAACTTATTTTCATTGCGATTGTTTTTAGGTGTAATGGAACTGCAGAATGTCCCAAAGGAGAAGACGAACTGTCATGTAGCGAAAGTATAGTTTGTAGAGAGCATGACGAATGGAAGTGCAGCAGTGGTGAAAGATGCATCCTATTGTCCTGGAGATGTGATGGTTCCAAAGATTGCTTGGATGGATCCGACGAGGCAGACAAGTTGTGCAAAGAAATCAAAGGTAGCTTCTCGTTTCTTGTTTTATCATTTTAAAGGTTTTTAGTCGATGGTAACGTTTTTTTTTTTAATTATATACATACATGTGCAGATTAAGCCACCAGGAGAAAATTACATCTTGATGACTTAGTACACAGCTAAATGTCACAGTTCACTTTTTAGTAACAAGGGCATGCTAAGCTCCAAACCAATCACGAGAATAACCGCTAACCGAATCAGACTGAAATTTTTACATATAATAGAAATTACAAATTTTATACCCTAATATTTTTACGTCAATCGGAAGTAGTACTTTTACTATAGGGAATCGAGGTTTTATTCAGAAACCTTATAGTTTATTGAACTGAAGTTTCATATCTAGAAGTTTTAAGCTTAATACCAAGTTATGTATAAAATTTGGTAAGCATCCATCAACCGGAAGTGTCAGTTTACTCTTGTTCGATTTTTCTTCCACTATTTTTTTCGACCCCTTAAACATGTGTACTCTTCACGAAAAAATTCAAGTATAATTCTTGTATCAATGTGATGAAAATAAAAAAAATAACTGAATTTAATAAACCAGAAGTGGAATTTTTTCCTCTTAGTAAAGTCAAAAATGTTGTGACCGCGATTCTTTCCACACCCCTGAATATAAAGATGAAAATTTATATTTGTATTCATTATGAACTAGCTTAAAGCTGGTACGGTTTTGGTCAGAATTCGTAAACCGGAAGTAATATTTTTTTTAAAACAATATTTCATTATTTTATTTTGACCTTTTAAATTGTTTTTATTTTATTGATATTTAATGTGTATAATATTTATAGTGATTTTAAGTAAAAAAAAATTTTCGAACTAAATCCGAAGACCGGAAGTAGAACTTTTTTCTCGTGTAAGTTTCCCTACATTTGCGCTCAATTTTTATCGAAAACTCTCTCATCGCCGGTATATGTGAACGTGGATGTATGTTAAATTATTGAATTCTGTTTTAAGACCTTATATTCCTCAAATACATATATTAAGTCATGGGTTGGTCACATCCGAATTTTTTTTTATACTATTATTCAGTTATTTTTTTCAATTTGGACATTTCAGAAAGTGCATCAACGAATCTATCATCATCTACTACGTGCGACGAAGGCTATCGTTGCTCCAACGGACAATGCATTGACTACACATCCCTATGCGACGGAATATCCAATTGTTATGACGGTAGTGATGAAAACGGAAAGTGTGGTGAGTTCTTGTGTGTACCATACTTAGTTCAGAAGCCAAAAACGTAAAGGTCGCTTTTTGATCTTAAATTTCATCATTAGGAAATGCTTGTAAAGTGAATGTCTGCAGTGATAAGTGTATACCAAGTCCTCGAGGTGCAATATGCACTTGCTCAGGGAACATGGTCCTCGGAAATGATGGTCGCAAATGTATTCCGGGTCCTCCTTTGTGTCTGAAAGACCCGCCTCCTTGTGACCACCAATGCATCAGCACCAAAGACTCGTACATATGCAGTTGCTTTGAAGGCTACAACTTAAGGTAGATAAACAGTAAATGCATGTATTCATATTATTCAGTTCTGATAAACTCAGTATTGCACGTACATATAACTTTAAGTTTTCAAAACACGTAGTATGTACGTCCGATTCAAACCTGCTATACATATGTCATTGATCAGTTTTATTTCATTCGTGTCACTAATCAGCTGGTGGTTTGAATCTGGTTTAACATATGTCACTAGCTTATGGGCTCACACCTTTACACTTTTCTGTAAGCGAAATTCTAGGGCTAGGTACTAATCCAGTTGAAATGTATCTTTTCAGAGCCGATCGTAAATCCTGCAAAGCAATCGGTGGTCCAAAGTCAATATTTTACATGACCAACAACGAGGTGAGGCTGGTGTCCAATTCGATTAAGATACTCCACAAGGACCCACCCGGTTTGAGTGGCATGGATATCTTTGTCAAAGCAAAGTCCATATTCTTCAGCATCAAAGACTTGGGTCAGATCTATCATCAGAACTATATGACGAAAAAGGAGACCGTCATCTCCAATCTGGGAAGACCCAGCTTGATAGCAGTAGATTGGGTAGCAGAAAATGTATACTTTATAAACAGTAATGGAAACAAAAGTATCGAAGTCTGCCATATGGATAAGCAAAACTGTGCCACGTTACAAACTATAGACAATGATATGACAGTTAGTATAAACACACCTGACATTCACAAACATTTTTGGTCAATGTAAAAAAAATCACTAAATGAGATGTTTTTTCAGGTCACTGCTTTCACTGTTGATCCAATCAGCAGGTTGATGTTCTACTCATTAACCAAGTGGCTTCAGAATAAGCATCCCAAATCTATAATTTATCAAGCCCATCTTGACGGAAGTCACGTCACAGAGGTAGTCACCGAACACCTGAACCTATGCTCTGGTCTTGCCGCGGACTTTGAACGGAAACTGCTGTACTTCTCAGATCAGAATTCCAACACCATCGAAAGCATCAACTACGAGCTGACCAATCGCAAAGTCATAATTAAAAACGACACGCGAGCCGTTAGACCCATAAGTCTGGACATTTTCGAGAACGAAATCTACTTCATGTCCTTCAACACACCGAAAATGGTCAGGTGCAAGCTCACTGGGGATCACAGATGCTCGACGAGAAACATCAAATTGTATGGAGTGCAAGTGCTCAAAGTGCATCAGGAAAACAAGCAAAAGAAAGTGAATAACGATTGCTCGACGAAGAATTGCACCCATATATGTGTTTTGGGACTGAAGGGAGCTCAGTGTTTATGCAGTGATGGAAAAAGTGTTGAAGAAAACGTTGATTGTTCCAGTAACGAGGTTATTATTTTACTATACAATATTTGTTTAGACCAAAGATACTATCATGGATAGTACATTTATAATTTAAAACCCAAATTTAGTTGTTTTTTTCGTGTTTGACTGTTGTTGAAAATGTACTTATATACTTTAGTTTGAGTAATGTGATTTTGGTTTTAAGAAAACTACTAATCTTTCAGAGGAGGCCTGAATTCGTCGTTGGCAGAACATTGTCAAGTGAAGACGATGCTGTTTCTACCAATGGAAGCTCGGGGAAAGCGATATCCGCAATCATCATTGTGTTCACCGTTACCTTCTTGTTCTTGGGTTCCTTTATGTTATATAAATACCAGAAAAAGAGACTGGGAAAACCGTCCAATTCAGACTATTCGTAAGTGCATATAACATTATAAAGTTGTGCAGTTTTGTCATGTACTTTTCTAATTGTGAGCGTAATTTCAGTAGTAGAACAGTTCACTGGAGGAGATTTGGACTCGAGGAAGCTGAAGTTGCACAAAGTACTTGTATATTATATGTTGTGTTATATAATGCTTATATAAACAGTGACTCGCTAAAAATTGATATATTAAAGATAAAACGTCAAGGGTTTTCTGGGTTTAACATATAAAAAAGACACAAAAATACTAATTTAAATGTTTAAACAATACTTGTTGGGCCTTTCTACCATTTCCATTTTTTGTACCTTTATCACTATCAGCTTTTATATGTGTATATGTATTTTAGTAACAGTATATGTATGTATGTATATAATATGTATATTCAACATCTGTTATTGCTTTGCAGTGTCCGCTTTCAGAATCCCGGATTTGGCGGAAGTTTATCCCCAAGCTTCTCTATGGGTCTAGGAGGTATCACTTCTAGGTTTCCAAACCTGCTTAGGTAAAACAGTATTATCTATATATGAGCCGATTATTATGAAAGTGGTCTAACTCATATATGTACACATTTTGTTTCGCGATACTTTGACTTTTGGGTTTGCAAAAACACGTGAGCAATTCTTATTGAAAATATTTATCTGCTTGGATTTAATATTTCTTTTCGTAGTAAAAATTAATTTTGAATACCTTATATTGACTCGCAACAATATTTTTCAATAATTAAAATTTGACAAAAGCTATGAACAATGTTGTTGCGTAGGGGTGGGTGGAGGATCCAAGTAAAAGGCCAACAGTCGTTTCACAGCGTTTATTGATGATTAAGGAGATACACGCACTGTCACTGCTCCGTCCAGAATGACATGATATCGCCAAGTATCGCCTTATAAGGGATAGATCTCTCAGGACATCTTCGACGTCTAATTTGTTTACCTATTGTTATGGTCACGTACGGATATGTCTTCCCACGACATTCGCTCCCGCGGAACAGGTCAATTCTGGGAAGAGCAATCATTGTTTAGCTTTCATGCACTTAGCTTATCGCTAATCTTTAAAACCACTTACACCGGTCACACGGTCTCTCAGGACGCTACCCGGCCTAATCCGATCGCAATTACTCGGCGGCTCTTTTTAGTATACGTAACAATATTAAATAACATTTTTCAATTTTGTGAGTTAGACCATTGTCATAGGTGCACATATAATATTTACTTTTTTTATGTTATTTAATTAAAATATTTTTTTAGAAATACAAATCCAAATCAAAATCAAAATCAAAACGAATTCACAAATCCACTCGACACCAAAATAATTTCAAATGATTGGCCTCCAAATGCACTAGATTCAAAATTATTACAGTTGAAGCATAAGGTAATGTGTAATATAACCTTTCATTTATGGTAGAAGTTTAAATTAAATCAATTTATTAAATATATTTCGTTTTAGGTATCAGGTAGTCAATTAGAGGTGCCGAATCTTTTGGGTGATTCTGATTCTGACGTGGAATCCGACAGAGGCATTCACGACGGAGACCATAAAGATAGGGCGAGACTATTACCTTGAAAAGATAGCTAAGTGTTATGTGAATCTAGTTTTTATTGCATGCATACATTTGAAGACTGTTGGTTATAACTTATTTTAAAATGCAGCCGAGTTGATCTTGTGCTTTCCCGAATGGATATATTTAAAATAGTTCAATATCCAAAGTTATATTTGAAAATCGATTTGTGACTCTAGTCTTTTAAGTTATAACGTTTTTAAAAAAAGATTGTGAAGAAAATACTTTTGATCGATGTAGTCCGAGAAAAAAAAAGTATAATGACTGAATAGTATGTATGTAGTTTGTAAGAGAGTATGGAATTGAAAACATTTTTTATTAATTTACATATTGAAATGGAACGTTAAAATGTAAATTATAAGCAAAACAAACGTGCTGACAGATTTATAATCGATTTAAGGTGTTAAAACGACGTCGTTTTAACAAAACAGTGATTTTTATTAATGTCTCTTATTTGTTTAATTCCTTTAGGATAATAAGTACATCTGTTTTATATTGAATCAATATATTATAAAAATGCTGCAGATATTATTATTAATATTTGTATACACATTATTAATTATAATCATCGTGTATTCTCAATTATATTAATATATTTAAATCGAATTAATAAATTAAAATGTGTAATTTTATCAGAAAAAAGTGTACTTATGCAAATATAATATTTTCAATTCAATGAAAGTATTGTTATTATTAATTTTATGTATGGATGTGTAAATAAATGTTTAGCTCTCCCTGTATAATTGTTATTTGATGTGTGCTTGTAATATTTTGAATGATAGTTTTGATATTAAATGATATTAAATTACTTTTTTATACATACGTAAAAAAATTAAACAGTGAAATATATATTAAAATTTTTGGAATTATTTTCGCCTTTTATTTCACCTACATTAGTATATGTAATATTTATATATATATATATATATATATATATATATATATATATATATATATATATATATATATATATATATATATATATATATATATATATATATATATATAATATTAGCAAATACTTTTATTTCCAAAGAATACTAAAATTCTTGATTTAGTCTTGTTTCTTTCTTTTGTTGTACAAATTAGACCAAAGAAATAAATCTATTGACCGCTGATACATATTCTAAAGTTAAATAAATGAGGTTTATAAAAAAACAATGTCACAAATTACTGAGAATATTTTGTATTTTTAGTGGTTCATTACCGACCATTTAACCGATAGTAATATACTTTCAACATTTCACTATTGCATCGCATTTAAGTTATGAGCTGTGTTATATATAAAAGGAAAGTTTGTCTGTTCTGTGTATGCAAAATATCTATTAAATTAATCTTTGTTATGTATTTTTAAACATACATACATACTTGTAATAACTATATATTGAACAATCGCACATTTCGAGTGTATAATTTTAATATCATCATATTCAATGTAAACCAGTATGGCAGTTTAAATATAAATAAAAATGAATGCATTAATCTGTAGGAATATAGCACAACATGTGTTATCCCGAATCAAAATCAGTGATCTCATCTCTTTCACAACAATGGATAAGTCGTACGATGGCATCATCGCGCTCCTGTACAAACATGCAGAGCTAACCTCGCCTGGAATTATATTCGCTACTCAAGGGCAACAACCAAATCCGACTAATGGAAGCTTCCAGAAGTATGATTTCGTCACCCGGAGACAAAAGATAACCTCAAGCCCCCGAAAGTAGGATGACATCATTCAATTAATATATAATCCAGAGCATCAGACTCGGATGCTAGTTCAGCCAGCCTTTTCGCTGAAATGGGCAATTAGCCAAATTCCCCGCGATTGTAATAAATTTGTATACTGTACAACAGGGGCGTCATTTGAGGGGGGAGGGCGGCCGCCTCCCCTAGATTTGAAGGGGACTATCCACGTTGTTTAATATATTATTATGAATTTGAATTAAAATACTATTTGCTAGTAAAAGGATGCTAAAAAAATGGACATCGACAACGTTATTAATTTATATGCGTTAATAAAATCTAGACGGTATCCATTATTGTAATGTGTTATATTATATAATAGGTATTGTAAATAAAATTATATTATAATAATAACATTTATTTAATGCTTTTTTTATTTTTTAGTTTAAAAAAACTCTCAATGTATTTTCAGGAGACTATTTTGTACTTTGTAAATCAGCGTTTATACCCAAATCTCTTAATAGATTTTTTAAAATTATTTTACTATTAATTTTATTGATAAAAATATTATTAAAAGAAATAGTCATATACACTCATTTTTTAAATATAATACCATATAAAAAAATGATAGAAAGTCATTTCTTAGTGGTCAAAAATTTTGTTCTCCTGGGGAAAGCTGATATAACGCACCTGCTATACAATAATAAATTATCCTCTTAAAAATTCAACCGAGTTTCCATAGGACAGGACACTGGTTAACGGTAATTAGATTATTCGTCACATTGCGGTGGTCACAAAGATAATTTTTGCCATGAAAATCGCGAATACACAATATTTGACACTCAAGTTCTTGTTAGTATGATGGACTTTTCGACTGCCAGATGTTCCGTTATAGAGATTTTAGTGACTTTGTGACCAATAATCACCGAACCTGGTTAACACACCTTCCCGCTTCCTAAAAATCCATTACTAAAAGCTGTATAAATATTATATTTATAGATAAAATCATCCTGTCTCGTCCGGTGTAGGTAATGCAGGAATTCCTCTTTTATAATTTGCCGATAGTGGTAATTAATGCAGCAAATACTTTTCAGACGTACTACAGTTTGTGCAATCGTTTTGTATCAAGGCTGAATCAAAAGAACGATTTAATTAAGCGGGTCATTTGTGACCGTATATTTCGAAGAGTGGGGATAGTGGCGCTCGGGATTGCGCGAAGTGACGTTCGCGAACGTCAGTTGTTGTGCGCCGGTAGCGGCGGCTTTCGCGCCCCCTTTGAGGCTGCGCCCCGTTCGCTGCCCCGCGCCCTTTTCAGCCCCCGACGCTCGCGGGTGAGACGCCCCCCCACGCGGGTGCCTCCGCCCCCGCCCCTCCCCCCCGCCTCGCCGCCCCGCTCGAGCCCTCGCACACAATCGATACGCTTTGCTGCCCCTGCCCCGCCCCGCCCCGCCCCAACCCTGTCACCCCTATCGTCCAAACCAAATATTAATCATCTGACGTTTATGTGTATTTTAAAAGAAAACAAATGAATTTCTATTTTTTCAATTATTTTCACGCTTCCATTTAATTATATTTATTTTTTGATCATTTTTTATTCGAACGCTGTATTTTTTACTATATTAAATACCTTTTAAATTGAAGGCTTTTCTTTGCACTAAAGTGCAATTTTTTTGTGCAACCTTTTTTATATCAATAAATTGCCACATTTTTTATTATATATGTTTTTATTTATTATATTTGTCAATTCATTTGTTTAAATTGAAAATATATATAAAACTAAAACTAAGAATTAGAAAGGCTTTCCTCTATAACCAAAGATGCAAACCAAAATATTATTCTTTTTTTTTTTTCTTTTGGTTTGCTAAAACAAATGTAATTTGATTCATAATTAGTTTTACTTCACTTTTTTTTTCATTAGAAAAAAAATCTTATGTTTTTACTTTTTAAATTCAGTATATTTTAATTTATATGGCACATTTAACTTTCTATGTCAATATGTTCCGAAATGAAACATTTATATTACCAATGAGCTGAGCTGGTATACAGTGAGCGACAAAAAAAAACTGATTTTGAGATTTCTATGAAATTTGATTTTACTCTTATATGTAGCGATTTCTCAATACAAAAGTTTATTAAACGATGATAAGGATCATAAGGATATTAAAACAGGGCAAACTGTGAATTTTTACTACGTGTTTGTTGAAATATTGAAATTATTTGCGACATGTATAAAAATGGAGAAAAACGTGTTGGTTGCATTTTGGTCGTGTTTCACTTGTTTTGAAGCGATTATCAACCTGTAAATTTTTTTATATGATGTAAATAAGCTATTCTATTAATAAACTCAAAGAAATATATAATCCACATTTATTTTTTATAACTGCCCGAATTCTTCTGGGCATGGAATCATAACACTGGCGTGATTTCGTTCTCCCAAAAATTGATTACTATATCTTCAAGTTCTTTCGAAGTTTCGGGTTGTGGGCTCTCATCCTTTTCTTGAAAATTGCCCATAAGTTCTCTATGATGTTCAGGTCAAGACTGTTTCCTGGCCAAATGAGGGATACATACTTAGGGTATGCAGATGAGCTGGTATACTTAGGGCTGCCGAGTATCATGGTCAAAAAAAGAAAAACAAACATTTAACCAAAAATATCATTATTTTACAAGGTAATCCTAAAATTTCACCAGTACAGGAAAGATTAAATCTACATATAAGGCTAATAATCATAATGTATACATATATTTTTATGTAGTATAAAAATAATTTTTAAAACAAATTTATGCAAAAATCCAATTATCTCAAACGAAATATTATACGACTCATTCCAATTTCATAATAACCGGAACATACATATGTAGTTAGGAACATGAAAAGTTCACTTAAAAATGAATTGTTAAATTTAATCATCTTTATTCTCACTCTCAATTTCATCATCTCTGTTGCTATATTTATCTACATTGCTAATTTGGTGCAAAAGTTTCTTAATTTCTTTTATTTCTATATAAAATTCTAAAGATGAAATATTTTTGTTATTATATTTCTTTCTTTAGCCCACTGTCCGCTGATCATGGAAAATATTCTTTCTACATTTTGGCCAGATATTGCAAAAGCCTCTCCACTCACGTCATATACTGTGAGAGAAAATATAGTACAGACTGCGTTAAATTATTGTCAAAATTGTAAATGACGACATTTTGGATCTTATATAAAAAAGATAGAGAACAAAATAATTGTGTTCAATAAAAAAAGACAACATGTTCTCTTAAAAAGAGATTTATTGGCAACCCTAGGTATACTAACTACACTATAATAAATTACATCTCGGAATAAACAATAGCAACTAAGCAAATTTGCTTGCCCAAATGCTGACATCACTATTTACATTTTACGTTAAACCTGTTTTTTTTTTAGTTTTCGTACGATGATGTCACATCGGTGATGATGAGCAAACGTGTAATTTATTAGTATTTTAAATATTAACCATGTGTCTGTTTATAGTCATGATGATGTGTGCATGAACAACTGTTTATACGTTTGTCTGCTGACCTAAATATTGCAGCAAAACGACCCAAGATTTATTATGCCACCGCTAATTGAATACGTTTAACACGTTCAATCGTCTCAAATTGGTTGGGCGAGCGATGGAGAATTTAAAGTTCAGTTCAGGTCAAGAATTAATTTCAGACCATTGAAACTACTATTTTTTTTTATTAAATTCCTCGAACTGAATCTAATATTTATTTATGTTCCCGAAATGTATTGCCAATATAACTATATAAAGGTTCGACTCTTTGAATTTTTAAATCGGTTGACTGTATGGGTCAAAAAGATCTAATAAGATGTAGATTTTTTTTTTTTTGATTTTTAAATGCTTTTTATTATTACGAAATTATGTTCACAATACATCTTATATCTATTTTAATAGCTACTGATCTACTGATCATTTTCTATTTTACAATTTAATTTAATTTGGTTAGTAATCACAGTATTATATTATTGTAATGTTAATCTAAAGCATAATAGGAAAAAGAGCTCAAAAACCTATTTACAATCCTTATAAATGTTCATAATACATCTAATACATAATATTAATTAAAGACTCTCTAAAGTCGATGACCTAAAGCAGATTGTGTTTAGGCAATCTGTGTGTTATACCTGAAGGGTATAGACATTTTGTTGTAATCACCGAGACTCTTCACAAGTGTGTTAGTATGGTTATTAGTGATTCTGTCATAGAATCTACTGGTTAGTTTGTTAGTAATAAGATGTAGATTTGTGTCTTCAAATGTATTAAATTTTTAGAAATAAATATTTTACAAAATTAACATATCAAACATATGTATGTATGTATGTATAATATTAAAAAAAAACCAAAATTAATTTCAATTTTTCAATCTACTTACTGAAAGATAAAAAAATATTAGTTGAAATATTATTTTTATTTAATCAACAACAAATCGTTTTAATTTACCAAATTTAGGTATCAGTAAACTTGACTTTGCGTCGAATTTCTCTTATCTCGCGATTTTATCACAGTTATAAAATAGAACGTTACAATTGTCGGCTTAATTCGACCGTCAATTGCTTAATCGACTCCACATTGGCGCAAACTAAAGGTCAATTATCACACCCACTATTTCTAGAGGCTCTTTATCGCATTTAACGGACTTAATTTCTTAAGATATGTGTATAATAATAACACTTTTTAATCGATAGTGTGTTTGTTTTCAGTAGCGCGTCGACAGAATGAGCGTGGCCGCTGAAGAACCCGGGGGTGGTACTTCGGGTACCATCCCGGGATCGGCACCGGGTCAACCAGGAGGCCCTCCGACCGACCCCAGACTGGCCCTGCTGCAGGAGATGCGCGTCCAGAACTTCGATCTGATCCGATTCGCCTCATACCGCACAGCTTGCAAGCTCCGATTCGTCCAGAAGAAAGTCAACTGTATGTCGTATCATATTTTTGAAATGGAAATTTGTCACACTAGGCACCATCTAAAAATAACAGAGATAGAGCAATATATGGATTAAGATAGTACTGAAATGAATTGGTGACCTCTCTCTGATAATCTTGTACAGGAACCTTAAAAGTACCGCAATGACTGAATGTGTACGTTTGTTTTTTTAGTGCACGCTGTCGATATATGGAACGTGATCGAGGCATTCAGGGAGAATGGACTTAACACACTAGAACCGCAATGCGAAGTCAGTGTCGCTAGATTGGAGACGTTACTGTCGTCGCTGTACCATAGTCTCAATAAGAGGCTGCCTCCGGCGCATCAGGTGCGAGCTGCTCACTGTTGCGCTTTGCTTCTCAATTGGCTCCTCGCCGCTTACTGTCCTCCGGGGTATTATTTTTATATTTATTTTATATGTAAATACTCAAATAATATGTTGTATTTATTAAGTTTTTTTCTGTTTTTAGGGAAAATGTTGGAAAAATTAGGGTATTTTCAATCAAAGTCGCTTTGGCGACGATGTGTGCTGGAAAGCTCGTAGATAAGCTTAGATGTAAGTATGGTTTTTTTTTAGGTTTCGAGTTCATAAGTGTTTCAAAACTATGAAGCTGATGTAAAGAAGTTCATTGATCTAATATTGGGCCTGAATTCTGATTTTTATACACCTCCTCCTTGGTTTCACGATAAAACGCTCATGGAATTAACACTCAACGACATAACGCTCATGTGAAAAAATTATACATTATACTCACTGATAAAACGTCCACGGGAAAAATGCTTACGCGATATGCTATGTCGCGAGTGTTATTTCTAGTGGTGTCACCCTAATAGTTTCCACGGGTTTCCGGAAATCCGTTGTTAGAAATCAAAAAATTCATATAATTTTTGTCAAAATTATACAAATCTTGAAAATTGTTTTTGACGGTTACAACTTCGAAAAGGTCGCAGTTGATTACATAGTAGGAAAAGAGAAAAGATCTTGTTAAAAGTCATAAACTTTATTGCATCATTTTGTAAATACCCAAAGAAAGCCGAAAATTCCAATTTTTTTTCAAACACGCTAAATTCTTCGTCTTTTCGGAAACGGGTGTGTTTTTATTTCGTTTTACTTGATTGAATTGTTTCATTTACACAAGAAGATTTTTAGATTTAGATTTATAATTAGATTTAAATTTTATATAAAATTTAAGCGTTTTTGGTTTTTTTTTGCCTTTCTTCAGACATCCAAAAAAAGTTGATTGAGAACCCAAAGCTTGTGTAAGCTTTTACTATGTTGGTATTTTAGTTAAGTTTGATTTGGGCTAAAGTTTGATGATTAGTGTAGACCAGAAAAAAAAGAATATACATACTTCATAGTTTTGAAATATCTGTGTACCACTTTTGAATGGGTGCATCCGCTCTAAAATTGCCAGATTAACAGAACGGCAGCTTTAAACGTAATTCTCGTTTTCTCGAATGATAGATTGCACATCAGATGACGAGTAACCTTTCGATGTGCACAGATGCAATTATTAAAATTGAGTTGGATCTTTCTGGCGAGTTTAATAAGGCAAGATTCGGAACTTATCGAATCTTGCCTTATTAAACTCGCCTGAAAGATCCAACTCAATTTTAATAATTGCATCTGTGCACATCGAAAGGTTACCCGTCATCTGATGTGCAATATATCATTCGAGAAGATGAGAATTGCATTTAAAGCAGCCGTCCGTTAATCTGTCGTTCAATTTGTCTGGCGATTTTAGAGCGGATACACCGCATACCTTTTGAGTATGATTTTAAAATTTTCTCATAATATAATATATATATAGAATCACAACTTTCATTACAATTCTAATTTATTTAATGACTGAAAGTGACTAACTATTATGTACACAAATATATGTATATAAATCTGAACCTAAACAGAACTGGGCGCTTCTACTAATTTAAGCAATTCATTTGTGAATGAAAAAGAAACGGGCATTTAGATTATCAATTTTAATGTACAGATTTGTTATACATCTGAGAATAAAAACGCCTTGTAAAAGTGATCTAGGTATTACATTGAATCTGCGTAACTTAAACAAAGACCTGCCTTTATATATTGCAGATGTATTTTCGCAAGTGTCCGACGGCACTGGCCAACTATCTCGAATACGATTGGGAGAATATTTGCGCGAGGCTTTGGCCTTGCCAGCAGCCGTATACGAATCACCGTCGTTTCCCTACAGCGACAACCTCACCGACACACTATTCCCAGGAGTAAGGAAATTACATATTTTGTATCCATATAACAATATTACATATATATTATGATTCTAAGTGATGAATCGTTTCAATTTCAGCGTGGAAAAGTCACCGTGAACGACTTCATGGACACGATGATGTCAGATCCGGGACCGGCGTGTCTCGTCTGGCTGCCGCTGCTGCACCGACTGGCGTCCGTAGAAAACGGTAACCATCCATTGGTCGAATGCGGCAATCGGTTCCTATAGTCGTATATTAAATTTTGATGTTTTTATTCAGTTGTACATCCGACGGCGTGTTCGGCCTGTGGAAGAGCTCGTCTCGCCGGCTTCCGCTACCGTTGTTCCCGATGCCACAATTATACGCTGTGCCAGGATTGCTTCTGGCGCGGCAGAGTCTCCGACAATCACACCAACGAACACGAAGTCAAAGAGTACGCCACATATGTAAGTTCGATCGAAATGTACGTGTGCTTGTTCTGTATGTATGTGTGATACATTTGTTTGGTCGTTTCGCTTTCAGAAGTCTCCGTCGAAGCAGATCGGCCACTCGTTAAGGAAGTCGTTCCGGTGCGTGCCGGAAAGGTCGCGACAGCAGTTTCCTCGGTTCCCCGATCAGCCTGAAAAAACCCTCAACCTCAGTCACATTGTGTAATTTTCTTTTATTATATATATTCATACTAACTCATGTACATATGTCTCATTTTTATTTTACACTATTTAAATGTAGTGTAAAAGTGATTATATTTAATAACAAAAATTATTTAAAGCATTTGTAACTGCACTAAATTAGAATTGTTTTTAAGTCTGTATTTACTTTTGAAATCTTCTGCATATCATCCTTTGTACCAAGTAAAACATCAATGAATATTTGAAGATTATGTTATTATTTTAATTTATTTTCTCTTCAGACCTCCGTCACCTGTTGCCATGCATAATGGTTTTCCGGATGCTTATGGAGGCCACTTAGCACACACGGGACACACAGGATCATTAGACTCTCGTGCTCCTCGACCGATGCATCACGGTAAACCATAATTGAAAAAAAAGTACACTTTAAACCATAATGTACACGCGTATTATTACATTTTTTTGAAATCTTTTAGATATGGGACGAGGCGACGACGAGCATCGATTGATTGCACGATATGCTGCCCGACTTGCTCAACACAATACAATGGTATTCGTCAATATTTTTATACTATCCTATTTAGTTGGTGATGACAGCTGAGACAGGCCTGCTTCTAGTGACGTCAAACAGAAAGAAGCATGTTATAAATCAGACTCAAACTTCCATATGTTACAATTTTTTTTCATGTTGATTGAATGAGCTAGTGTTTTCATATCAAATTTAACTTTCATTCTAGAATGTACATATATATGTACTTTAAGGTTCTGCGACAAAGCGCTCACAAACCTAATGCTCAACGACCCAACGCGCACGACATAACGCTCACGCGACAAAGCACTCACAGATTAGACATAGCGTTTTGTTGCGTGACCGTTATCTGTGAATATAATGTTTGTGAGCGTTTTGTCATGACACAGTACTTTGAGGCAACCTTTTGGTATTCGCGGAACACATTGTTTACAACTCTTAGAGTTTGTCAGCTACGTATATACATATGTACTTTATCGGTGGTCACTAGCTAGTCCTTACATACATAGGTGACAAAAGTGACAAAACGTTAACTAACATCGGTTTTCTCCCTCGCATTTTTTTCCCCGATCTTGCTCACACACGTTAGACCAAAGTGGTGCGTACGGTACTAAAAGGCCCGCGGCCACCAAGTTGCGATGCTCTGCTTTAAGGCGTACTACTAGAGTACATACACTTTGTACATAAGGCTTTAAATTTGTGTATTCTTGTGATATTTTTACACGTATTTTTAGGACACATGTTAATTAATCATATCATTGTATTTGTAGCCAAGATCCGGACGATCGGCGTCGCTGACACCAGATCTGGTAAATGCTGTTTAATTATATTTATGAATGTAAATATAGTTTAATAATGAAATTGAAGTTTTAATGTAATGTACATATATGATGTAGGGTCGTGGAATGGTAGAAGGACTCGGCTGGAATGCGAACGCTGATGGTGCCCGAGCCCAGCGTGAACTCATCTCCCAACTCGAAGCCAAGAATAGAGAAATCATGCAAGAAATTACTAGATTGCGGTTTGTATATATATATTTTTTTAGTATATTATTGCTCAACGTTTATTTTTTCAATGTATCACTTTTGTTATGTAGGCGACAGCAAGAAGCAGAAGGTGGTGGTGGAAACTCTGGAAGTGGAGAACTCGTCGGTGAATTGCGCGCGTTGCGTCAACGTAAGGGTGAATTAGAAGGACACCTTTCAGC
Source organism: Arctopsyche grandis (assembly GCF_051622035.1). NCBI lineage: Eukaryota > Metazoa > Arthropoda > Insecta > Trichoptera > Hydropsychidae > Arctopsyche > Arctopsyche grandis. Next base: position 37,291,970 of record NC_135357.1, read on the forward strand.
GTTGCAAGATTCTCGTCGTCATCTAATGGGTCAGTTGGAAGGGCTCATGAAAATGTTGAAGGTATGTGTTACATATTTATGATATTTGCGTATATCATAATTTTGAAAAACTTATTGGAATGTGTTTGGTGTGATCAGAATCAGCAGTCCTCACCTCGATCGACCCCTACATCGTCTCCACGATCTGCCCAAAGTCCGCCCCCTTCAGGATTCATCTTGGGTGCTCCGAACGATCGGTACTATTATTGATATATATTTTTTTGGACAGTCGAAGGGTCTTTTAGCTAATCTCTAGATTGTTCTTTGTAGAGGAAATGTCATCGTCAGCGGTCCGAGGTCGGCTCCTCAAACTCCATCACTCGGTGAGCGTGACCGACTAGACATGTCGTGCATGTCGCAAAGCTTAGCAGCATCAGGTGCGTTTAACTATACCAGGATATGTACACATTTGCCATCCGGTATTGCATTATGCAAACATTTATCAAATTTAAAAAAAAAAGTCGGCTCTAAAATCATTAGATCTCGATTCCTATTAGCCAGAACATTTATATAAGGAACAATTTAAACGTCCATTTTATAAAATAAATGTGCATTTAAAAAAAATTGTGTGCATTTCTAAATGACGGATACAGATTGACATTAGAATGTTTGCTTTGATCATTGAAAAAAATATTTGCTACTTAAAAAGTGGATGTAATGTGCATTAAAATGACCTTATCGGCAACGTTGCGAATACCGAAATACGAACCAATGTTTTTTTAGGTTTTATTTATGGTTTGGTTAGGTTAGGTTAAGTTACGGTTGGTTTTATTCATTTAAGATTACATTTCACTAGTGAGCAAACAAAAGTAAACACTTTTGACGGTTGAAAATTGTCAATAGCTGAAGACGTTGCCACTTTTTGTATCCATTCTAAAGCTAAAATCTATTTTTTCGAATGGTCGTTTTTTTATTTTTTAATGGTCACTTTATAATACCAAAATATTTTATTCGATGCATAATACGAGATTGTTTAATGCACCGAAAATAATGCAAATGTTTAATGCGCAAACATTTTTTTTAAGATACAAAGTATTCTTCTCAATGTACAGCTAAATCGTACCCATTTATATACTTGTGTGTATTTCAGGTGTCGAAGGCGCACTCACCGCGGAATTGAGATCCAACTATACCTCGTCTCCGAGAAACAACGGTACGTATTCGATTGAAGTCGATGGAATATTTTAAAATATGAATAGTATTCTTATCACGGTGGAGGTGGTATCGAGTTTTACTAACATTTACTCAATCGCTTTCACTCTTTTCTTTTCCATTCACACCATTTTATCTCGATGTTTCACTGAGCGATGGTTGTATAGCGAACGACTCGTTCGCTATACTGACCGCAGTCGGTGCACCAGGTCACAACGTCACGGTCAATTTACACCATGGGTATATTACAAAGGCACGTTTATCATGTAATATCTCGATGTGAGCGCACTTATATCTGCACTACCGAGTTTCACTCGCAGTTTATATATTTATATGTATATCCATCGTGTAAATCGATTCTTCCGATCGTCGGGCTGCGGGTGTGTGTTGTTGACGAATTATGTCCGCAGGCGCCAGTAACGGGGCTCCGTCCCCTGCACCGGGCAACCGATCGCTCCGCACCGACCTCCTGTTCGCCGCCGACTCTGTCACCAACGCCATGTCCACGCTAGTGAGGGAGCTGAACTCCGGTGAGGATAGCAAAGCATAGAAACAAAAAAATAAAAAATGAAATATTCACAATCCAAAAAAACAATATATATTCCCGTCCCAATCTTTTGCACCATAGCTGACGTTATTTAATATATGAATCATGTCGTTGTGTTTTTCGCTGATACTTTTTCGTTTTTGGTTTTTTCTTTTTTTAGTTTTCATGCATTTTGGCTCTAGTTTTTTTCTTTAATTTTCGTTTATGATTTTTTCAGCTTTTCAAAATTATTAATAAAAAATAAATTACTTCGGATTGAATTATTTTTTCTTTTTAGCTAAATCGATTATTATTATTAAATGTTTTTAATTCATCATACTTTTATGTACGGAATGTATCTTAATTTTCTTTTTTGATAATAAATCTATGCATGTTGCAACTAATCCGTCACGGTTAAATACATATCTCATTTTGCTACTACTACTTTGTTAGATGAAATGTTTTTTCAACGGAAAAAACTTTAATGCCATTTTATTTTATATACTACTTTAACTTAATATGTAATAAAATCTAGCATTTCCTCAATATTTAACATCATACAAATCTAATTTAAATAAACACTAAAATAAGCATGCTTTTTTCTGCATAAATAATACATTTACAGTGATATTTTAGTAGATTTTCAATCAAGTATACATTTTATGCTTTACATACAATCAATGACTGCTATATTTATGTTTTAATTATATCATTATTAAAATAAAATTCGTGTCTAGTATTGAAAAGCAACAAATTGAATTATATTTTTTCAGTTTTGATCATTCGATTGTCAGTAATTTAGATTTCGGTCAGTAGTCGAGTGGTCATTGACAAATCATGATAGTACCATATTTATAATTGATCGATAAGGATCTTATGTTATTATTCGTACAATAGATTATATTTTGTTAATTTCGTTATTCCCGATTATAATACAACAATAATATAGTTATTATTATTATATTGTTCTAGAATAGATTTTGGATTTTGTTCTAACAAAACACACTCGTCGACCGATGTATCTTAATATACATATGTACCTGTCTTATAGTCAGTACGTATTATAATTAAATAATCATTATATATTACGTACATATGTACTATATACGTCTGTCGATGAATATCGTCTGTAATTAATTCATCTCTTCTGTGTAATGTGATTGGTATTGGTATGTGTGCTATTATTTTTTTATATATTTATATATACATTATGTATATCAAGCAATACATTAAGGAATGGTTGAAGAACACCTCACGAACAACACAAATTTAATTCGTAAGACACATCACGGGAGTGGCTCTCTTTATATTTTGAAAAAACAACAAACTCGGACCCAACGAGTATGAATATGACATTGAAATCTTTCATTTTGTGCAATGTTTTGTAATATCTTCAACTTCGTATATTATTTGTACGTATTTAATTACAATTCTGATATTTACATATGATAGTTATAAATTTATTTGAATGTAATTTTCCTTACTACACATTTCTGATCTAAAAAAAGTTATTGAAATAGGTGTCGATTTCAGGAATACCAACTTTAACTCCCACGCTACTATACATATTAAAATCCTAATTTCCTTTTTTTTTATACATGCTACGCCAAATCCGAGAAATCGGCAAAAAATTGCCGAATTCATGAATGCCGAATGCGTGTATTCGGCATAAATGTTCTTGCTTTTTTCATGCATTGAGCAAAGTACGTTTTCCACAAGTAAAGGCAAAATCCATTGTACGTGTGCACCGTTCGATGACGACACCATCGACTGGTCACGTGGGCGCCCTAATCATCTCGGTACAGTGTTGTGTCTCTAACCTCTCTGGATCTGTCTAAAATCTAAACATATTATATGCGAACGCCCATCTTTAGAACATTTCGCCCAGCAAATAAAAGTGTCCCTCTTTAAAATAGCTCGCACGACAGATTCGGTGTTCGCCTGGCAAATCTTAGCAGCCAAAACTTATTTATTTAAGGGTTAGGATTGGCCCTATTCATTTAAGATTAGGTTGTTAGGGTCGGTATTTATTTTTATCAAATGGGTTGCCAGTAACAAAAATAATATTTGTCAAAAATAAGTACCGACCCTTTGCCGAAGTGCCGGGCCGCACCGTGCAACTTTGTCGGCCGACTAGTTGCGCGACACGAAAAATGTATGGAAATTTGTGCGACAAACAAGTTGACAGGTGTAGCATGTCCCATCTACCTGCATGATAAAAATAAATACCGGCCCTAACAACCTAATCTTAAATGAATACGGCCAACCCTAATGAATAAGTGTTGGCTGTTAAGATATTACGATATGTTTTGATGGATATTACGATGTGTGGGAATCTATCATCCAACTGTCAAAAAATAATAATTTTACTGATAGGGGCCAAATTTCAAAATTACAATTTAAGAATTCCATACACTGCCCACTGCACGCATTCGGCAGCTAACTTGCCCATAAGATGAATAAATCAATTTGACATTTTTTTGCTGATTTCACGCAATAGGCAATTTCACGGATTCGGTGTAATATATATGTATATATTTATTAAAATGTTTAAGATTTATGAAATTTTTAAATGTAATTATTTTCGATGAAGTTTTACACTCCGATAATTAGCGATATTACAGATCGTCCAGCCACTCCTGAAAGTCTTCGATTTATATCGGAGCCGAAGAGTTTTCATGTAAGTCGAAGACTCCGTATGTGTCCGATATCAGAATATACTCTCACGGTAAAATGTTTCGTTCAGTTTACGTTTTCGTTTCGGATCGGTGTTGAGGTGGCGTTCTTCTTCGACATTTTAACACTGCGTCTCTTCAAGTCGGGCGAAAGTCGATCGACGACTCGTCCCGCTCTCCATATTTCGTTTCGTTTATTATTTTATTTTGTTATTATTTTTTGGTTTTTTAGTTTTTGTGTTTATCTTTTTCATATTCCGCAGAGGGGTCCGAGGATGAGGCGCCCGCCTTGAGTAACATCAGAAAACCTCTCGGTGAGTCCCGCCACTGCCCGCTCCACTCTCTCACCGTCAATCAATCACCAAAAATCATTCAATGATATCCAATGTATACTATTTGCCATTTGGTTCTATGACACCATTTATTATTATTTTATTTTTATAAAAGCAGTCGTCGCTTTCGGCTTGCATTACATTGTTATTATATATTCATTGTTTCACGGTTTCTTTCAACCATGCCAATTTTACATTCAACGCTTTTATATTACCAAAAAAATTAAGAAAAAAAAAACATCTAGATGCATGCTTTTTAGAATTGCTGTAATATTTATTATTCATTTTTATTTTTATTTTAATCACATATACATATTTATACAAAAGAAGCAAAAAAATGATAAAACAATAGTAATATTCCATGCTTATTTAATAAGAGTCCATTGTGAAATAAATTTTGACATCAAATTGACATATTTTAATACCGCAAGTAAATTTTTTGCAAAAAAAAATGCATTTCATTGAAACATATTAATTGAGGCCATCTTTATATATTGAAATCATATGAAAAACCAGACTCAAACCATCAACTGAATGTTCGTCATATGGGATCAGGCCTGTTTTCATATATGAAAATGAAAATAATTAAATATGAATATCGTTTTTGTTGTCCATTTTGCATAAATTATCGTAATTAAGTCGTAGAAGCGAAATAATTTGCTCTCACAGCACTTATTTATTAGTATATATATATATAGTTTTAATTTTGCACTGTTTTAAATGATACACACTTGCATGTGCCGTGTGTGTTTTGTGTGTTTGCACTCGAAGCTTAAAACGGATGATCGATCGATCGAAGCCTCGCCTCTTCGGTTTTGTACTGTTTTAAGAGATCCGCAGTCGAAAGGTTCACCTCGTCGACACGGTGAATGAACGTTTGCGTTTGACGTTTTGTAGACTTTGAAGAAGACGGAGACGATGACGACGGAGGTCGCATCATGGTCGGCCCCGGACCAGCCATGCAAGGCGGGGACGAAGTGTGGCGCGGAGAGTTGGCCCGTCGTCTCCAACGCGAGAGATTCCTGGCCGAGCTGCGAGCTCGTGATCCCGATCCCCAGGTGATAAGACGTCTCCATGTTTATGTTTTAGCATTTATTATTATTGTCGAGAGAATTTTCTATATTATTATTATTATACATATTATATATATATTTTTATTTTCGATTTTGTTTTATATTTTATATATATATACACGTATATATCAATTTATTTTATTTCGAAGAGTGGCAAAGGCGCTCCCGCTGAAGTTTCCAGATAACTCCAGTACTAAATTGAACTTCTTACCAATTTATTATTTAGTCAGGTTTGTTTTATTTTTTCATATTATTATTATTATGTATATATGGATATATTTATTTTTGCACTATTTTTATTTTAAATTCTGTAGTTTTAGAACTACACGTTGCAATTTCAAATATGATACTGAAACATATATTTCATATATGAGCATATTTTTATACTGAGATTTTGAAATGTTGGTTCAGTTTGAATTGCGTTCTACGTTCACTGTTTTCGCTTTATATGTTATTCGCAATATATGTACATATATATATACAGTAGAACCTCGATTATCCCGACTAATTGGGGATGAAGGTAGTCTGGCTTATGGAAAAATCTGCATAATCGAAAAAATCACAATTGACAAGGAAAGACGTGTACATTCAGTATGAATAATTTTTATTTGTCTACCTTTACATGTATAATGACATAAAGATCAATATTAAATTATTCTTTATTAACAGTTTGCCCGCGGCCGTCTTCTATGGAAGCTTTGCCCGACAATTTTGTAGCGCGGCTGTCTTCCATAGAATTTCTGAACTTTGCATGGGATTTTGAGCCTTATATGCGCCTATTTCAACTGTTTTAAGGTTCAAAATTGGTTGAATATATTACTGAGAGTTAAATTCCATCTATTGAATTTGCTTAAAATGAATAAATACCAGTCAAAATTAGTTTTTTGTGGAACCATACTGAAACCTCGTTTATGTGACGTCACGTCTGTTGAACAATGGCGACGATACGTCTCAATTGTATGAAGAATGATTATTTGACAATTAAGCCAAAACTACGAGTTATATTTTGTATTTTATTGTTTAAAATAATACTTTATGTGTTAATTAACATATCTGGTTACTTGAGTAAATATTAAAATCTGTATTTAAGGTCGAAATCGAGATTCTACTGTATATATGTACGTATTTGTTGATAGATAGCACCGTTTACTCGATCGCATTGCGACAATCCGATGGACGGTTTTACTAAAGCTGGAAATTTGCGTCACTTGTCGAAAGCATAAAATATGCTAAAAATTCGCTTGCTTCATATCTACATCAACGCCATCTATCCTATTGTCGCAATGCAAAATTGGACGTTAGTACACAAGAAAGTGACTGTAAGTATTTCAAAATGGCCGATGAGAGTGTTTCAGAATGGCGGACGCGCACTGCAGTGCCCCCTTTCGTTTTTTTTTTCAGAAACGAAGACTCACAACTGTTTATTTCTTTTTTTTTATGTTAGTACGATGTTTCGATACATTTTTATGATGGTTTTAAGTTTTTAGCAAACGGGAAAATAGTGTCTTATCCTGAACTATCGATCGAATATTTCATTACGTGTGTGTTTTTTTTAATGTGCTAGCACTGCAAAATTATCTATCGCACTTGTTCGTATTTGTGTGTATCACATAAATTTTGTTCATATAGCTCTGTATATTTGTAATTTAAATCATAGATGTTTCAACGATAGCTGCACCGTGTTCGATGTGTTATTTTACTGTACATGTTACAGTCGAAGTTCATTTTCAGTTGTAATATACTCCAACTGGCGTTTTAGATCATTCATATTCGAATACAATTTAACTAGTAAATTATAGCTCTACAAGCGCAAGTATACTTTTAACAATGTGTGCCAGTTGTATGTAATATAACAGTTGATTTTTGGCAGTTCTAATGTTTTTACGAATGCTTTAATATTTGCTAAGTATTATCAGTGATGGTAATGAGTATCGTATTACGATTAAGAATGTTCAAAACAAAAATGTGACGTTTTTTCGAAAACCTAACCTCTCCATCCTAACCTGCTACCAACTTATAGTTGATCTGAATTTTCATCTGTAATATATCTTGACCAGTTGGAATGTACATAATTCGCCATATGAATCAACTTAACCCTTTGAATGCTGACCAACGCCGATCGGCGTTTTGCCAACAAGTCCATGGGCCTGAAAAACGCTGATAGGCGTTGTATTTTGAGCATGTACAAAGTAAATAAGAATACTACCCGCTAAGCCTTTCCATTTGTAGCATTGAAAAAAAATACATTGAACATGGGTCGTGTAATCCGTGTCAATGTTTATAAAGACTGGTTTACACTGGAATTTCTGAATTTTTAACCATAGCAGAATTTCCCGATGCCAATCCCTAACCGCTGAGTATTTTAGATTGTGGCTTGGCATTTAGATTGTGAGCATTACATTTTAACAACAATGAAGAAGATGGAACTAGTTTTGGAAAAATACATTCATTAATAGGCTTGTTTTGTTTATTTTATATTTTTGCAAGATATATTAGAGAGTCTAAACACTCCTTTACTAAACTCAAAATCCTTGGCGGTAGTTATCTAGGGTTTGTTTGGATTAGCTACAATTTTTATACCCGCTTTCTATTGGATTTTTAAATAATTCTAGTTGGAAATGTTGGCGAAATTTTCAGCTTAGTGAGTTTTCAAAGGGTTAAGTGGGTTAGACGGAATATATTCCACCTAGTTAAAATATATTACAACTGAAAACACACTTCAACTATAACGGTAGTTGATACCAGGTTAGATGGAATATATTACAACTGAAAGACACACTTCAACTGTAACATACATATACATATGTATGCATTAAATTTTTCGGTTCAAATGAAATCGCTCGAAATCTTTTTGAAATCAGATTCTAATATTAACTCAATATTTTATGGCGGAATATTAGTGAGCCTTTTGACACATTTCAGAATTGACACATGTCCGAGACTAAACTCGAGCCGATTGGTGATCATATTTGAAATGAACCGTTATACAATGACAACTTTCAAATTAGAAAACATATTCGATTAATTACACTGTTCGACATGAAAAATGGTTCAGAGACGAGATATGACTTTGTACACGAATCTGGTAATAGAAAATGTTGGTTGGCTCGAGATTCGGAGATATATATGTTTTTAAATCGCACGATTTTTCTCTATCTTGGTGTTGTTCGGTCGATGTCTCAAAATTTGTCAATTTCCTGTTCAAAATGAATATTGGAATCTATAGTTGGGTATTTTATCTTTCGTTTGTAGTACTTTGTACCTTTCAAATCTCTTTAAGTAGTCGTCCAGTTCAAATCAAAAGTAAAAAGTACGTATTTTCACTTGAGATTTTTTCCCACTGTTAATACTATTTTATATTGAGTATTTTCTATTGAAAGATGTTTATTGAGATAGTGTTCTGGGCACACTATTTTTGTTTTCGTTTAAAAGGATTAATTGGAAGTGTGCTGAATTTTGAATCGGTAAAATTGCGAGCTAAAAGCTCGTACTAGTGAACATGAATCTGGTAATAAAAAATGTTGATTGGCTTTATTTTATCGAGTTAAGCCAGTTATCAATAGAATTTTTGTTATTAAATCACAAGAATAGTCGAAATATGATTTTTCTAAGTGGAATTTTATTTAATTCTCATATAAAGACAATTTAATATATTATCCCTATTGATTAAATTCAGATTCGTGTAAATACGAGTAAATACTAGTACGAGCTTTTAGCTCGAAATTTTACCGATTTAAAATTCAGCACACTTCCAATTAACCCTTTTAAACGAAAACAAAAAATAGTGTGGCCAGAACACTATCCCAATAAACATCTTTCAATAGAAAATAGTATTAACAGTGGGAAAAAATCCCAAGTGAAAATACGTTCTTTCGACTTTTGATTTGAACTGGAGGACTACTTAAAGAGATTTGAAAGCTGAAAAGTACTACAAATGAAAGATAAAATACCCGACTATAGATTCCAATATTCATTTTGAACAGGAAATCGACAGATTTTGAGACATCGACCGAACAACACCAAGATAGAGAAAAATCGTGCGATTTAAAACACACATATCTCCGAATCTCGAGCCAATCAACATTTTTTATTACCAGAATCGTATACCCTGAGCATACATCTATAAGAAAAGTCATATCTCATCTCTGAACCAAAAAAAAAAGTCGTCATTTATCGAACAGTGTTATACGACAATTGCTATATTCTACAAACAAAAACCTAAATATATTTGAGACCCACTGAGTACGAATACGCTATTGACATCTAATGCTTGATTGTTTCGGACTTGGGAATATTCCAATGTGTGTCGGGCAGTTTTACTCTATGGTATATACGAGCTTAACATTTCGACCGATCGATCTTATCGCTGATATTTTTGTTGTTTTGCTTTAGCTAATGATGTTTCGTGTGAACTTTTTCCAGGGTGGAGCGGAGCTGGCCGCTCTAGCCGCCCAAGCCGCCGAGTGGGAAGAGGCCGTTCAGCGCTGGCAGGCCCGCTAGCACCAATCGCACACCAAAACCCGTCAACCCATACATAACCGATAACGCACACACTCGGACAATTACCATAACCTCAATTTCAGCAGAAGAAGAAGAAGAAAAAAAAACAACAACAACGAAAATCATATAAATAATCGCTATAATAATGGCCGTCTACATCGAGTCACACACTCATAGCCATTCGAATATTTTAATATTACATATACATATTTATATGCTAAATGTGAAGGAAATTAATTACACGGCAACGTATAGTTGTCGTTTCGGGTGAATTTGTATTATTTACATATTATACATGATTATATGTAATATATATATATATATATATACGATTAGGTTTTGTCATTAAGCTTATGCATGTATGGAGCTATCTGTCGTCTCCGCACGAGGATTCTCTTTATATGTATATATGTATATTGTAAATTGTGTGAACGTACAATCATGTTTGGTCTAATTGTAACTTGTATACATGCGAGATATTTGATGTACCTTCGCTATATACACACATAGATGCATTTTTTATTATTATTTGAATATATTTTATTGCATTTTTTTACTTTTATATATTATACATACGCGTATATGTTATGGTGAATACGTGAACCATCTGAGCATGTCAGATTGTTTCCAATGAATGTACACATTCACTGACTTCTGTTTGATGTTGTTTATTTACTTAGCTTGACATAAGACAGACTCTAGATCTAGAGATTCGAAGTTAAATGAAATGAGGAATTTGTATAAACGCACTTATGTACTGTATTTCGTTTATCAAGGCATTTGTTTGTCGAGTTATTAGACTTCTATGTACATTCATAGATCATTAAATATACGCATTCATCATGACATATACGCACTTTCTATGAACAGTATTATTGATCTGAGTTTTTTCGGCTCCGATCTGGATACGTGTACGTTTCGAATAGTGTGAAGAGCGACATTGGACAGTGATGGCATTTGTAAACTGTAAGAAGTCTAAAATTTCAATAACGTTACACTTAAAATAGTCATTTTAACGATATAACGTATGGCTGTGGCTATTTGCAGGTACTATATTTGCAAATAGCCACAACCTATAACTTATTTGAATTTGTTCAAACTTCAAACGGGATGCAAGTGTGATCCATTGGCCGGTGTCGCTGTAAAGCAGCGATGCTCAATTGTGGTGAATTCGAGTACTTATTTTAAAGAGTTGATATTGATTGGGTATTGTTATAGATGTTGTTGTTACTGTTGTTATTATTTTTTAGCGTTGTTGATGATTTGATTTTTGTTATTGTACATTACGATTAGTGAATCTTTGTTTCTTCACGGCACTAGAGAGCGACTCTTAAGATTGTTTGATAGGTAGTAGCGTTTGTTAGGAAGTGTGTTGTTAGTCAATATCCGAAATGAGCTTTATTACAAAATGTGAGAGTAAATAAAAAAAAAAAAAAATAGAAACATACGCCAGTACATATCAAATAAACTTGGAACGGAAAAGGTGAGCATCTCGGTTTAGAAATTAAACGTGTATAAATAATAAAAAAAAAAATACCTCTGATAGTTTTGTAATAATCTAATATATTTAATACTTGTAACAAAAAACTATTCCAGAATATGCCTGAAGATTGATTTTCCAAGTTTGTTCGAATTTTTCAGGAATGTTCCGCCTAAAATTTAAACTAAACATATACAGATTGCATTCTTGTAAATATAGTTGTTTAAAGAATGTTGAGAATAAATGCTTTAAAATTAACTATTAAGTAAATGAAAAAAAAAAACATGTTGCTTATTTATTGTATGTGAAATATAAATTATTATTGTATAGTTACACGCACACGCAACTTATGCACATTTACACGTTAAGCATAATATTATATTATATTTAATAAATATTTATGTATATGTATTTGTAAAACGATTCGAATTTGCAGCGAGCGTAAATAATTTTTTTTAAATGCATTTATTTAAGTCACGGCTTGTGTAAGATTTTATTTATTATTGCTTCAAATTTTTATAAGAAAATCGTCAAAATTTTATTTTATATACGGTACGTATTGTTGTTACTCACTTTTTATTTAATTATATATTATTATATTATAGTGAATATTATTAATTTGTGTTGATATTGATATTAATTATGGTTGAGTTTAATTTTCGCTCGGCAAAGCCAATTCAAACTTATACGATGTATTTTATACCATTTTGATAATGATAATCTATTTTTTCGTTTTTCAAACTTTTTGGTATTAAAATCAACAATATAACGTCCATTGATGAGGCTTTTAATTTTTAGTTGTTGAACGTATTCGTATTCTAAAGGTGTTTTTCCACCGTTTCGCACTGCTTCACGTTTATCATACATCATACACGGGTTTGAATAGTTTATTTTAATTTACTCAACATGCTTACTTTTATTATACCATTTGTGATTCAGTGCTAAAAGGCCAATGTCAAATTATTAATAAACAGCCTTCAGAAAAATAGAAATCTTTCCATTTAGGAATTATCAACGGTGTTTGAAACTTACGCAATCAGGACAGTGGTTCCCTAAAGTCATAAAACGAGTAGGTATAGGAAGTGTCAACATATTTTGATATGGAATGACCTCTTGCTCTCCCCAGTTGGGAATCACGGCACAATAAATGAGTGATTTAATATAAGCGGATGATTAAGTACTACTTTTCATCTATCATTGGTCTTTGTTTTGAACATAACTGGCTCAAAAGTTATAAATCTTAATTCAGATTGTCATTTTTTTAATAGCCTGTTATAAAATATTAGCACAGATAAGGTTCAGGAAGAAAAATGTTGAGAATTACAAGATTAATCATCATTCAGTCTCATTTTCAGTATGTTGTTTTTGACATTGGCCGTATAAATCGGTAAATGTACTGCGATCTTCCATTTAAATGCAATTCATATCATTAGTTTTGTAAATATTATATTAAAAAAAAAAATCATCTGGTGAAAGTGTACGTAAATCATATTCGTATTAGTGAAAGCAGGATAGCGTAAAAAAAAGTTGTGTGTATGCGCTTTTGTAAATATTGTGTTTGCACATTTGATTTTTTTTTATTTTTCGTTTTCATTTTCACAATATATATTATATCACGCACCTATTCGTAAACTTCATACTTTATATATATTTATATAAACACACATAAATATATATATATATATATATTATTATTATGCATATAAATAATATGCATTTGTGTCTTGGGCAAATAAAGATGTTTGTTTGTTAATATAAAATTTTTCATTGTCATGTTCCTAAACGATGCGCTTCTCAACCTCTTTTTATTATGATTATACGACTTTATATAAAAGGAGAATAATATGTTTACAAATATAATATACACAGTATTTTTATTGAACCCTTACAAAATATACATATAATATTAAAAACATTTCATTGATTAAAATTCACATTAAATTCATTCATTACGTAAATTATTTATTAAATTATTTTTTATATAATATATTAATTATCTTATTAAGAAAGAGTTGAATAATTACGGCGATCTTATTTTATTGGGACTAAATCGGGAGGCACTGCCTTCGTCATAAAAATTATCGGTGAATTTTTTCAACTGTTGTATTCTTCCTTGCCATTCCTTTGATCGGCATTTTCCTGGTGACTCGTACAAGTGTTTCACATTGGGTCCGGATTGCGTAAGCGGCTTCGGCAACTCATCGGGCAATTCCGTGAACGTCTTCCGACTCTTCCTGAACAGGTCCAATCCATTCAAAGAATCCCTTAAAGTTTCAGCAATGAGTATCCTATTTTAATTTGATCTATTTATAAGGTTGTCGAACTCACCGAGTGTTGCCCGTCATGAAGACGTACTCATCAGGCTCGCCGAAGCCGTTGAACTTCGTAGACGTCGTCGTGGTGTACGCGCCGAAACTGTCGAAGAGTATCCAGCTCGGTAGCGACAACCTCGGCAGCAGCATACTCTTCACGACGACGTCTATTCCGTCGCAAGTCGGACCCCATAAGCTGCTTTCGATCAACGGAGACTCCTCCACCTGCAGGTTTAAAAATTATTCACATTCACCAACGTTTCAAATGAGTAAATGTGTAAATTTCAGCGTTTAGGTTAGGACTTACGTCTAAAGGCATCGGATTGATGATCAATCTGTTGACTGCTAGTCCGGCGAACGAAGCATATCGTCCGTTGTCCATGAAATACATCGTGTGCATTTTGTCGTCTAGTTGACGCACTCTACGAGCCGAGTGAACGCTGCAGGCTAAAGTGAACGCCGAAGCTACGAAGTACCGTCCCGGCTCTGATATGATCCTCGTGTTGCAACCTCGAGGAAAGTGCTCGTCTAGAGCCGTATTGATCTGAACGGCGACCTGAAAACATCGCCAATAAATATCAAAGCATTACTATCAACAGTACAGGTGTTAAATTATGTACATCATCGATGGAAGTGCCGACGTCTCCGGCGAACCCTCCGCCAATGTCCAATAAGTTCATTTCGTGTCCGATCTGATGACCGAGGTTGAACAGTCTGCGCGCTTCGGCAATGCCCCGAGCGTGAGCCGTGTTATCATGACATCCGGAACCGACGTGGAAGCTTATACCGACTACCTGTAATGATTTCAAACTTAAATATTGTCCTCCGATTTGATGTTTGAATGTGGATTTGTTTTTACGTTTAAATTAAGTCTTCCGGCAGCTCTCAGCAGGTCGGGTGCTTCGGTGAAAGGACAGCAGCCGTACTTCTGACCCAACGGACACGTCGCTATGAGAGCATCGTTCCTAATACGTAGTATTAATCTGTAATTCCATGGTGAGTGGTTAGACTGTTAGAGGTTTTGCAATTTAAAATGGCGTCCAACAACCATTTTGACAACTTTGTAAATGGACTCACACCTATAGCTGATTATCGAACACTGTATTGGTTATATTTATTATTCAACTGGCAGTGTGAGTCTCATTAGGGAGAAGTTTCTTGACTTATACAGTTGAAACTATCATAAAGGTGTGATTTTGAACTGAAGCTCTATAAACAGACCTACTATAACCACATTTATGTGATGAAGCAACCTTTTTGATATTTAATCATATAATATAAACTTGACCAAAAATGAGATCGTAACCTAACCTAACAATAATGAGAGCCTATAATGCAAATTGTATAAGATGTCGTGTGAAAACTTATAGGTGTTTAACCCTTTGAATGCTGACCAACGCCGATCGGCGTTTTGTCAACAAGTCCATCAGCTAGAAATACGCCGATGGGCGTTGTTTTTTGAGTAAGTAAAAAATAAAGTCTTTCCAGGTAGCATTGAAAAAAAATACATTGAACATGGGTCGTGTAATCCGTGTCAATGTTTATAAAGACTTGTTTACACCGGAATTTCTTAATTTATAACCATAATAGAAGTTCCCGATGGAAATTCCTAACTGCTGAGTATTTTAGATTGTGGCTTGGCATTTAGATTGTGAGCATTACATTTTAACAACAATGAAGAAGATGGAACTAGTTTTGGAACAATACATTCATTAATAGACTTCTTTTGTTTATTTTATGTAGTTGCAAGATATATTAGAGAATCTAAACGGTTACCTGACAACTCGTTCACAGATTTTCCGTAAACCGAGGATGCGCTCCAGGCATTACGTATACGGCCATCTCTTTCTCACCCGTCTGTTCACCAAGATCTCGTTTACTATGCCATTACGTATGCAGCCATCTCTTTCACAGACCGTCTGTTCACCGATAACTGACGGTCTGTGAAAGAGATGGCTGCATACGCAATGGCATAGTAAACGAGATCTTGGTGAACAGACGGGGTGACAAAGAGATGGCCGTATACGTAATGCCTGGAGCGCATCCTCGGTTTACGGAAAATCTGTGAATGAGTTGTCGTGTCACCAGTCTAAACACACCTTTACAAAACTCGAAATCCTCGGCGGTAGTTATCTAGGGTTTGTTTGGATTAGCTACAATTTTTATACCTGCTTTCTATTGGATTTATTAATAATTCTAGTTGAAAATATTGGCGAAATTTCCAGCGTGGCGGGCTTTCAACAGAAAAGACGTCAGCACTCAAAGGGTTAAACAATTAAAATCTGACAAGACGAAAGTCAAACATATTAGTCAACTAGCTATTAAACGTCACCGTGAACCTTTTTTACAAAGCATTTACAATAATTGAACAATAGACGGCGCGCTCTAGGTCCGCGCTTTAGTTATTACTAAAGGGCGGATAGAGAGCGTGCTTTTTCCAGGAATCACGGCGTTTTTCTATTCACAAAGCTAGAGTGCAAAAAAAAAAGGTTCTGAGAACCTTCAACAAAGGTTCGTCATAAAAATGAACAATGCACAACGAACAATAAACAAAGAACGGCACGCTTTCGGTCCTACCTCTAGTTATTACGAATATTTTTCACTATCGAACTAAAAATCGATTGAAATTTTCACCGTTGACCAAACCGCGCAAAATGGCAATGTTTCAAAACGATCGGAAGACTGTAGGAACTTAAGCTCAATCGTTTGCGAAAGCAAACATAATAGAGCCTTGTATTAATAAACGAATAACTTAACCTAACCTGAAACTAAACACGCAAAATCATAAAGCACTCCACATAACCTAAAAAGTACATATATAAAACGTTATACCTCGCATCGGGGTAGTAATGTTTGACTTTGACGAGCTCAAACTCGCTGTCGAATGTGAGGAGTTTCACCCGCTTCTCCCGAGCATATTCCAAATGCTTGTGTGGCTTAGCAGTATGAGCATACACAATACGACTGAAAAAAGCCATAGTAAATACTCGAAGCAAATTATCACACCATGTAGTACTATTCCAATTATTACTCTGGTGAAACTCCGGTGGCCAACGCCGCGTCTATCTCCGACTCGGAAGCGCAATCGAACCCGGCACCGAGGCTAGCCAACACCAGCAGCACCAGCCTATTAGTATTGCATTTCACAGCTGAAACAAACGCAAACCCATGATGCGACATAACCTAACCTGACATGGTATAAAATTATTCTTCGTACCGTAGAACGGTTCAACTCGGGGCATCTTCTCCTGCCAATTTTTATACTTGGCCATCAGATCGGCCACGTTCAGCATGGTGAACGTCCTGTCGCTCAGCCGGTTTCCGATTATGTAACGGGCCAAGTGCTCCGGAGACCACTCCTCGCTGCCCACGAAGACGCTCTCGGCCATGGTGTCAGTGAAATATGTGCTCAATGGTCAAAGTGTATTCTAGAACTGGTACGGTTGTCCGTGTTTAATTTGACCGGATCGATTTCAGTTGTGACAATAATTTACAATTGTGTATAATATATAAGTAATAAAATAGTTTTAATGTATATTTTTTTATTATCATTTTATATATACATACATATTAATGATAAAATTGTGAATAAATCACAAAAAAACTCAATTTATTGAGATTACGTCAACGGCGAAGCTTACCATAATAAAAAAATAATTTGGCTAATTATTATTACATATTATATAATATATAGAGGAAATGCTACAGTTGTCGGCCACTTGAATTTTTAAGTCAAAAAACCTTGTAAAGAATAAAGAGCTTCGAGATATTGCCTTTCGAGCCGTCAAACGTGTTCCAATTCACTACTGATCGTTTTAGTTCAGGGGGCCAATAACTATACACCGGTCAACAACTATAACTTTTGCCCCATTCAGAAGACAAATTTCAAAAACAGTCTTATGTCGCATTCGAGCTGTCAACTATTTATCTAAAGTTTGTGTTTTTTTTAATCCCGTATGTATATAGAACCTTTTATCATGATTTTAAATACAGCATAGTATTTATTTAAAAAAAAATTCACATAATATTAAATTTTACTACGATTAAAATCCAATAATTATCTAGTATAATGAAAATTTGCATGCTTATGTCGTTTGTTCTGCATAGGCAAAAAATCCACTCTAATAATAAAATCAACAACACACGACAATATGAAATTCAATTAAAATTTAGTATAATAATTAATCCGAGTGAATTTATTAAACATACATACACGAATCGTAACCCGAATAATGCTGGACACTTTCGCTATAGTATTTAAAGATTTAAAGAGAAAATTACAATCACCGTTTAGCACCGATAGTTGTCGGAAAATACGTTTAAATTTAAATACAATAAAATTCGTTTAAAAAAAATAAATGTTTGTGCATATATGAATAAAAAATAATTACTAATAATACTGCAGTTACAAATAACATAATATGTATATAAATAAATAAAATGCAAGTTGTGCGCACATAATCAATAAAAAAATATATCAATGAAATGAATTTTACTATCAGACCTATTTTTCCTTTTTGTGCCGAAGCAGATAAGAAGCATAGACTTCCCATTCATAACATTGTTGTATTACATATTATACAAATATATTCAGAGATAAGCGATAAATAAACGTTTCCTTCCGTTACCACAAAATCATTACAAGGCACATTCGATATACATACAATACATTCATATGTATATACGGGAGACGAAAAATTTAAATATACACAAAATATTAAATTTTCATATATGTATGTTTCAGCGAATTTTATGAAAGCCTAACACAATTCAACTAACGACGCATCCAAAGGCCTATGAGTATATGTTGTTGACTTGTTGGGTGCACCGGATGAAAGTGGCCCTTCTGGGCAGTTCGCGGAGACAGGCCGCTCCGACGTACGTGCATGCTGATCGTAGCCCACCGAGGATGTCCTTCACCGTCACCTCCACATCGCCTTTGAATGGAACTTCGACGGATTTGCCCTCCGAAGATCTGTACTCGGCAACGCCACCTGCAATGCAAAGGTATGTTTATTCGGCTGTTAGTCCGACTGAAGATTAGGCTCCGGCCTGGTATTGGATATTTACCCGAATGCTTCTCCATGGCGACCGAAGATGACATTCCGTAGAACATTTTGTATTTCTTTCCATCGCGCTCGATGAGTTCTCCGGCACATTGTTCGTGACCTGAACGAAACACACGGTTAAAATTATAATGCTTGCCAATTTTGCCATGAATTTTTAATGGGGTGCGATTTAACTGTACATTGAGAAAAATACTTTGTATCTTAAAAAAAATGTTTGTGCATTAAAATTTTGCATTATTTTCGGTGCATTAAACAATCTCGTCTTGTGCATCGAATCAAATATTTTTTGGCATTATAAAGTGACCATTGAAAAATATGAAACGATCAGATTTTAGCATTAGAATAGATACAAAAAGTGGCAACGTTGCAGTCTTCCGTCAACTGTCAACTGTTGTCTATTTATTGACAACTGTCAACTGTCAATAGTGTTTACTTTTGTTTACGTATTACGGTATGAATAAGCGTTGGTCGTTGTCGGTTCGTATTTTAGTATTCGCGACGTTGCCGATACAGTTCATTTGTCATTTTATGACACTATGACGGCCGCTGACTCATATTTGTATCATGTGGGGTGCACAACGCTTCTGGCCGCAGCCAAATTTATGATTCACATAATTAAAAAGCGGATGAAATGTGTATTAACACTATGACGGCCGCTGACTCATATTTGTATCATGTTGGGTGCACAACGCTTACTGGCCGCTGCCACATTTATGATTCACGACTGTGCGAACTGTTTCAGTCTACTGATATATTTTTGTATCACGTTTTCGTCAATCGTTTGTGGCCGACGATACAATTTTGTATCACGTTTTCGTCATAAACGAAAACGTGATACAAATATATATCAGCGGACTAAAACAGTTCGCGCAGTCGTGAATCATATATGGATTAGCGGCCAGTAAGTGTTGTGCACCCAACATGATACAAATATGAGTCGGCGGCCGTCACAACTGCCGTCATAGTGTTAATACAAATTTCATCCGCTTTTTAATTAGCAAATATTTTTTTCAATGATCAAAGCAATGTTTCTAATGCAACCGCACACAAATTTTTTGTAATGTACAGAAATTTTTTATAAATGCACTTGTATTTTATAAAATGGACGTTTAAATTGTTCCCATTTTTCTATACCGGGCTTAAGATAGTGAAAGAATTTCTTATGATTAGGGGAGATAAGAATTATACGGGTTGATAATTGTGCAGTAGATTCCTAGGCAATGCCAGCTAAACTAGTAAACTCACCGGCAAACATTCCACCTGCCATTACGAAGTCGGCTCCGGCACCGAAAGCCTTAGCCACGTCTCCCGGACACGTACACCCCCCATCCTGAAAAAATCGATGACAATAAGGACATAACTTCAAAATGTATGTAATTTAATGGATATCGGATGCTACGTACGGCGATAATGTGTCCTTTTAGCCCGTGAGCTGCATCAGCGCATTCGATGACGGCCGAGAGCTGAGGGTAGCCCACTCCGGTCTTAATGCGGGTCGTGCATACGGAACCGGGACCAATTCCTACCTGAATAATATATGATTTCAACCATTTTAGTTTGGGCGATGCATATCTGATAGTATTTATTACATGTCATCTACAATGTATAATGCACACTTGCTACATATTCTAATCTTGCAAAGATTATTTCAACATCCTACTTACCGGTTGTTTTGTAAACAGCTTTATATAATTCTAGTACTTTCTAAACAATTATACAAATATAATGTCTTATAAAGCAATTATTGTATATGTTTTCACATTTATTTATTTTAACGCTTTTAAAATAAAAATCGATTGAAATATCTAGGTGTCAATTTTGCTAAAATTCGTCTAGATTAACAAATTAAACCTTCTTTAAACCCCTGCAATGCTATCTAGGCGATTAACTGCGCAAATGTAAACCAAAGTCTATGTAGAATGAATTAAATTTTAAACATTGATGGTTTAATCATTAACTAGTGTTGTGACCGTTGATATTTCAACGTGTGTTTTCAGAAAACGAATTGATACATCAATTAAAATAAAGTTATATGTATAATAATAATAACAAACAATAACTGAGCCGCTATACTTGAAAGTTGCACAAGTCCAATTTTCTTCATTTCGAGACACATTTCACATAACATCATATATAATGTTTAACAATATTTAAAAATACTGGTGGCCTGTAATACGTTTATTCTGCTTTTCCGAGATTCTAGACATATCGAATTAAAATAATTTTTTTAATTAACCACTTCATCGCCATAAGCGCACCGGTGCGCGCTCCTTCGTTTTTAAAGCTACGACTCGAAATAAATTTTGGTTTCTTCACAGTGACATGTAAAAATATCCTGTGATACCAATGAAATTGAAACAAGTCAATATTTTTCGTTAGTATTATTCAAGAGGTAGTGTCAGGGGTTGGCACTGAACACATATAATAAAATAAACGAATCGGTTTCGATAAACACGTGGCGATTAGGTCAAACAGAAAATGTGTTTTTGAAACTGCAAATTGGACTTCCGCCACTTTCAAATATAACAGCTCAGATTTTGTCGTAATTGTAACCATAACCGAAGTCGTCATCAGAATCAAAATCGATAAATAATTATTTTTTTTTAAATCTGCATATTGATCGATGCACTCACCACATACCCACATACATCCTTCCGTTTTTTTTCATATTAATTAATTAATAATGTAAAAAAGCAATACGCTATTGTCTGAAAGCTTATTATAAATGTTACAGTCAAAAACAAATTAATCAATATAAAATTCTATGTCTTTATAGTCCTTATCAAGTAAAGCTCAGTCTTCCAGATATGAATGTACTATAATTATAATTACTTTGATAATGTCGGCTCCGGATAAGATCAACTCTTCAACCATTTCACCGGTGACTACGTTTCCTGCCTAAAATTATCACAAAAAAAATTACAACTTCATTCAATTCATTTACATATGTCATATTATATGCAATACAGTACTTACTATGATCGTATGAGTGGGAAAAGCGGCTCGGACTTGTCTCAGATACTCTACAAAGTGTTGGGAATAACCGTTAGCCACGTCCAAGCAGATAAAATTGACACCGGTTACGGCTTTCAATATCTCCGACAGCCTTTCAAAATCTCCTTTGCCGGTGCCGGAACTCGCCGCTGAAACAGCAAAAGAGAAATAAAAATATAGAATCAGGATATTTTCGCTGGTATTATAATGATCAGTCAAGTGGGTCGGTTCCGTTAAACAAACCCACACATACCTATATTTTTCAAACAATCGGGATTCTCCTCGGCAAACTTGATCCACTCCTCCGTCGTGTAGTACTTATGCATCGTAGTGAACAATCCGTGCTGAAAAATTTCAATGAAACCGTTTAAACCATGCCCGAATAGAAGACACACGCACTTGTATAGTGTATCAGCAAGACCTTGGATAAGACTTTGGCCATTTCGAATGTGCCGATTGTGTCCATGTTGCTCGCCATAACCGGGACACCTTTGTACGTCTGCTTCGAGTTCTTGAACGTGATCTCCCGGTACAGGTCCACCTAGAGCAGTTGAATTGTTAATAAAACACATCGTTAAACGTTTATCGTTTGACGCAACGTGTCTTCAAGGTTGATTCGCCGAACGTATTGATTGGTATATTGACACTCTCGATCAGACTCGTTAGATATAGTTAGACTCTCTTTTGGTTGATGGGAACTTGCAATCGGAGAAATGCATTGTAAATGTGTGATAAGGCGAAGAAGTGCTCATTTAAAATGCTCAGATAAGATTAGGTGCACGGGAGTAGTCCGTGACATTGTTGCAAGCAAGGTGATTCTAATAACGGATCTCGCCGATGGTAACTAGAGGCGACCTTAAACTTAATGAGCTATTTTTGTGTGAAATAAGTATGTATGTATGTATGTGTCGCTGGGAAAAGTCGGAAAATTTAATGAAAAAAAATTCGGATGAGACCACACCACAACCCATGACTTTATCTGGTTCGGTGATTACTAGTCAAATGTAAACCGGTCACAAGACAACCGGTCGCTCTAGATCGGTCACACGTGATCACCCGTCACACTAAAACTGGTCACAACCGAAATTCGGTCAATCAGTTTTATCATGATCGATTTTATGGTGTGACCAGTTTTCTCGTGACCAGTTTTAGTGTGACGGGTGATCACGTGTGACCGATCTAGCGCAACCGGTTGTCCTGTGACTGGTTTACATATGACTAGTCGTCCGTTTACCCTTTATCTATATATTTGAGGAATATAGGAGGTCACAAAACAAACTTCGATATTGAACCGTACAGACACATTCACACATACCGGCAGCATTATGAAATGCTAATAGCTATGACAGCATCTTCGATACGAATTGAGCGCTAATGTATGGAAGCTTGCACAAGACAAAAGTTCTACTTCCGGTTGTCGGATTTTTTTTTATTACTTAAAATCACTATCAGTAATGTTACGTACACCTCTGAGTAAGTGCAATCGGATTAGGCCGAGTAGCATCCCAGAGACTGTGTGACCGTTATAATTGGTTTCAAGGATTATCTCTGGACTAAGTGCAAGTAGGCTAAACAATGGCCACCGAATTGGCCGCTATTGGTCCCTTCTCAGAAGTGACAGCGATAGCGTGGGACTGAGTGTCGTGGGAATACATATCCGGGTACATGCCTAAACAAGAGTAACCGGACGTCGAAGATGCCCTGAGCGGTCTATCCGTTATAAGGCGATATCAAGACATTCTTAATGGAGCACTGCCAGTGCGTGTATCTCCTTAATCATCAATAAATGCTGTGAAACGACTTTGGCCTTTTACTTGGATCCTCCACCCACCCCTACGCAACAGTATTATCTAATCTAATATATAATTTCGAAAGAGACTTGTATGTATGTATATTTGTCTTTGGTTGGGAATTTCGTGAACAAATCAAAATTTCTATGACGATGAGTCGATTTTTTTTTCGATTCAAATAAATTTAATAAAAAACAAATGAATATTTCCTATTAGATTCGCCATGTTTAAGCTGTTTATATTACAAATACTGAGCGACGCCGGGTAAAACAACTAGTACACAATAAATATCAAGAAGATTAAAATAATTTAAAAGGTCAAAATAAAATAATGAAATATTGTTTAAAAAAAATACTACTTCCGGTTTACTAATGTTGACCGAAACCTTATCAGCTCTAAGTTATGTAGTACATAGATAATACAAATATAAATTGTCAGCTTGATACGTTCAGGGATGCGGACAGAGTAGTGGCTACAACATTTTTTTACCTTTCTAAGAAGGAAAAAACCCATTTCCGGTTTATTAAATTGAGTTATTTTTTTCGTTTTCATCACATTGATACAAGAATTATACTTGAATTTTTTCGTGAAGAGCACACATGTTTAAGGGATCGAAAAATCGAACAAGAGTAAACTGCCACTTGCGGTTGATCAGTGGTCGATTCTGAGTTCGAATAAGTCAAAATCTCGAGTTCAGATTTTCTCCTGATAGCAAAACTTCATCTATTGTTACTACGTACATAGATAAAGTAGAAATTTAATCAAAGCTTGTATGCATGTTTTGAATACAAATTGTTTTTATTATTGCTGTAAATAAAAAAATCACTTTTGAATTGTCTGTATTTTACCCTCCCCCCCTTACTTCTACAATGCTTGTACATCTATAAATCATATGTTTAGATAATTTAGCTGATAACATGTACTGCGGATTATGCGTAATCTCGTGTACTTAATTATGTTTGCATTAAAGTCAAATACATCGTAAATTTATGCATTGATGGAAGTAATGTTTCGGAGTGAATTGCAATTGAAGATTTTAGCTTTGAGAAATTACATAATTATCATCTGGGAAATGTGTATTGACGTGTTTACGTTATTTTATGCACAGACTATTATAAAATCAATTCATTTAGCGTGACAGTAGGCAAAATTTATGTACATGGATATCTATTCATATTGATCGACAACGAACCTAGTTTTCCTTTGTTTGTTTCTAACTTACGCGATTCCTATTGGTCAGAACCAGGAGCGGCTCGTCTTTAAGGGCATCTGGGGCACTGCCCCAAATGAATTTCTCCCAAAATAAAATGAATTTTGTGTATTCTTGGTGACTCGTTAATAGTTAACAAGTGTTTATTTATCCCGTTCAGTTCAGGGCAGTCGCTTATATGCCGTGGTCCCGTGATCGCCAGCTTCAGTTTACTCTGCTATGTGTGGAGTGTAAACGGTCATTCGAGGCAAATAAAAAGGATACGTAGTTCGTAAAGGTCTATTCGGGGCAGAATAAGGCTGTCTATATTCTTAAATTGTCAATTATTTCATTTTTATCGTTAAATATTTTTTATTAATCACATTTTTACTTTTTTAGAACACACAATGAATCAAATCAATAATTTAAGTCATTTCCCTTGCATTAAATGGTACTAAAAAAAAATTAAGTTCATTTTTTTGGGAAAAAAAATAAAATGGGGGGGTGGTCGATTTAGCCTCTTCGTGCCTCACCTATTTTTAAAGTCACGAGCCGCCCCTGGTCAGAAAATTTTAGCTGATCAATAGTAGGGATCTCAAATCTGTGTATTCAAATACTTTTTATATGAACTTATTTTTTTTATTTTCAATCTACAGCACATTTGGTTCTATCCGGTGCCCCAGATTAGGGTTCAATTAAAATTTAATAATATATTCTATATTCGAATATTTGGTAACCCTAGTCAATAGGAATCGCGTATTTTTCTTTGTAAATAAAATACACTTCTCGAAATAATTTTAATGGAATTTAAACCGAAGAAAGCACGTACAAGAATATGTACATATCGTTAGCCGAATTTGTAAACCTTGTAAAATTAAATTTTTATCAAAATCAATGATTTTATGTTGTGTTTATCTAAAATCCTAACATACTTCTGTGTAAAATTTGCAAAAATAAAGCCTAAAAACATTAAAAATAATGGTTTACATATATGAGTTTTCATATATCCTTAAAAAATATTTATATTTTGTATTGGTAAGTTTACTATATAATAGTGTATGTATTACGAATCATGAAGAATTTGCTTTCAATTGGATTCATAAATCAAATTTCACAAAATACGTCAGCTAATACAATTTTTAAACTTCAAATTCGTCATTTTACAAATCAAATTCGTCATTTTACTAAGTTCTCTATGTACATATAATAAAATGAATATTAACAAAATACATCCAATTTTTTATAATTTGATTTGTAAAACGACAAATTTGACTTGTAAAATGACGAATTTGAAGTTTAAAAACTGTAGGCGAAATAAAATATGTATGTGAATACGTTTGTATATACAATTTAATAAAAGATGGAAAGATGTAAAATACTGCTTCATTTACTATAAACCAATACATTTATATTGAAAATATACATAATTAACACTAATTTACATGATTTAAAAAAAATATATGTAATCGGAAAAAATCGAACTTGAAAATTAAGGTCACGAGAGCGGTTAGGTTTGTCCGCTTTTTTCCATGTGCGCTTAATTTTCATCATCGGTTTTATCACTTTAAAGAATATTAAAAAAATATGCCTCATTTCGATTGATTTCTTTGTGTGATTAAAATTGTATATAAAATGTTGTGTTCATATTTATTTAAACAAGAAAAATTGTTCGAATGAATATTATAATCCAAATACATCGTATGAATCCAATGATAAATAAAAGAGATGTAATCAATATTGACGAAAATGCTTTCGAAAGAAATGAAAAAATAAACAGGATAATGGTCATTTCTAAATCGATTTGAAGTGTTATGTAGTGGGAAATTTTCCACAATACAAAACGTCAAATCGGCCCTGAAAAACATGTGACCGCTGAAAGGTGAGTGAGTGGAGAGGAAAGGCGAGACTTACGTCGTTTCTGCTCCGCAGCGTGCTCCGCTTCGGCCGAAGAAGGACATCCTTGAAGTCCAGCTTCACTTCATTGACGATGTTCGGCATGACGACCGCTGCTGCCGACGATCTGCTGCGACACACGAACGACCCGCTCCGCGTCTCGACCGCGAGTGACGTAACGTAACTGAACACCACTCACCCCCTCCACTCCACCCCACTCACCCTCTTCCACTTCCGCTTCCCCCACCACGTCCGAGCGCTGAAATAAGCTCCCGATCAATTTCTCTCAAATTAATGCGAATATGTATCCACCTAAAATATATTCAAAGCTGAAATGTAAGCATCGACGTCGCATTCGGAAATTTGCGGTTTAGATTAGCGCCATTTTGTGCGCGATGTCAAAATTTTATTGGTCGTAATGTCCGTTCGAATTACGGCCACGTTTTTTTTTAAATGTTCATGACGAGTTTTTGTGTATGAGGAGGTTGAAGGAAAGCGAAAGGCTGATCAATCTTATTTACATAGCCGAACGAGGCCGTCCAGGGCGTATTCCGGTCGTGGGAAAATAATAATTCCGAGTTCCCTTCTTTTTGCGGCTTATTTACAAACTTCGAAAATATAATATTATCCTTATTCGATAAAGCAACATATATTTAATATATTTAAATATCAAAACAAGCAAAATTAAAAAAAAAAAGCTCAATCTTGGATTTTTTTATTTATATAAAAATTCTGTTCGGAAGCAGGTCCGACGAGACCTGCAGCGGTGAAATTACACAGCGGTGATTTCACGAGCGGTTGGACGTGTGTTTTTTTAGATAGTTTTAAACATATAGAAAAAATGTCGCGTTCGTGGGATGCGTACGTGGTATAGTCCTTTGAAAACGATACATCCGACCGTTCGTCGTTGAAATTGTATGATAGTATTTATCCTTGCTTGACAGTGATCTATAACAAAACGACCCTTCGGACTTCGAACATATACATACATACATAGGTGCTTTTCTAATAGTTCTGAATTTTCTCATACTAAAAATATATCTATAAGATATATTTTTAATTGCGAAATAAAATATGGCAATCGAAATAAAATTGTTCAATCAAAAAATTTTGTGGGCCCAAAATTATTTTTTCCCAGGGCCCGAGATTCCTCTCGGCCGCCCTGTTTAAGGTCTGTTCATACCTATCCAGCACGACCCGTATCCTGCAGGTATCCTGCAAGTGCGGATAGTATTCTTTGGTACATTATATAGACGTATTTATACTCCATTCGCGCATGCGCATTAACGCATTCATGCGCGTCCATATATAATGTACTAAAGAATACTGTCCGTACTTGCAGGATTCGGATCGTGCTGGATAGGTATGAACAGACCTTTAGAAGTAGATATATATGCACGTTATGAAATACTTAGGCGTTGGCTTGGTGCTCGTCAAATAACAATAGACCCCTCCATTGCCGTACAAAGCAAGAAAGCAACATGGTTCACAATAGTGAACCATTTTTGTGTATAAAGCATCGTCCTAACGTCGCCCTTTAGTTATGAACAGAGATCGGATACACGTGGGTTCAGTATTCTTAGAAATGGTCAATTTCTTAGGAAAACCATCAGTGTTCAAAGCAAGAGGGCAAACAAAGCTGTTACAGACAGTCCAACCCTTGTTCATCGTGACCCCGACTAGTGCAGATTAATTTTTTGCTGTTCATTTTAAATTGGTTTTTGTACGATTTTTTTACATTGTTTTATCAAAAAAAGGATCTATATTTTGAAAAATTGTCAACGCGCTTCGATATAATATGAAAACGAAAATAATATTTCAATTAAGTCAAAATGTCGAGATA
The DNA here is from genome assembly GCF_051622035.1 of Arctopsyche grandis. Lineage (NCBI taxonomy): Eukaryota > Metazoa > Arthropoda > Insecta > Trichoptera > Hydropsychidae > Arctopsyche > Arctopsyche grandis. The sequence goes on from NC_135357.1 coordinate 37,320,837, forward strand.
TTATATACATTTACGCTCCAAAGACGCGATATGAGACTGAATTCGGTCTTTTAATTACTTATTTACGCTTCAGAGTCTCATCTCAAAAGAGTTTCAATATATGTTTTTATAAATATGATCAATGTAAAATCTCAAATTGAAATATGGAAGTTTTTCAATGAGCTCACATTCTAAAGTCAACTCTATTGATAAAGCAATAGAATTGCCAACATGTTTATTCTTTTATATTTAAACTTACATAGTTCTTCTTAACATTCTGATTTACTCTATAAGGATATTTAATTTTTGGCTCTTTCTTTTCCATTATTTCCTCATTACTGAGAATTATGATCCTCACGCTGTTAATCTGATACTTCAACTCAAACGATTTTTGTAAAATCTTTTAGTTGAAGTTTTACCTGCTTCTTTATTACTTACGTTGTTTTTGAAACCGTTTGCGTACAAAATAAATCTCCTACCTGTTATCTATTTCCCTTACTTTATTCCTTTTTTGTCCCGTTTATTTTCATTAATTAAATACATATATCCTTAGTCAAAGCGTAGAGTCCCCAAATTTTTTTAATCACAATCTTGTAAACTAAAAAAAATACCTACCGCATATTTGTGGGGAAAGTGTAATTATGTTACATTATAGTAAATACATTCCAACATCGTTGAATGAAATAACTTTCGACAAAAACAACTCATTGTTGAAAACAAATAAATGAAAGCCATTCGAGTCGTGTTCGACCGTTTCAAATTGTATTGCAAAAGCTTCGGGGTTTCGCATGAAAGAGGCCTTGTATTTCAAAACGATAAGATACGAACGAAATTAGCCATTTCTAAACGATAATGGTATATTTGGCTGCAAGCACTTTAGTTTTCCCTGGGTCGAATTGTAAGAAAACCAATTTAGCAATCAGATAGTGCGAAAGTTATTTCACTACCTGGGTCTGGGATATCCATTGATATAGAAATACTTTTTGTATATTGATGGGGTTATCTCATAAATGAGGCATTTTACGCATATTCACAAGAACCGAAATCATCTTTCAACATACTAAGACTGGAATCGTATTTAGTTTGTATATCTACATATATAATAAGGACTTTCAGTCAATGCGCAACATGTTTTTTACGAATTTATTACATCCAAACAAACCAATTTAAGAAAATTGGAGGGGATGGCAAATTATATACAATTTTCCGCTTCATTAGCATAAATTGAAGGGCACAAAATCGTAATATTGATCAAACAAAAACTGTCACGCGTCCAAAACATTTACACAAATGTTATTTTTTTTTACGGTTTTTGTCTACTCAAGTCACTGTTTCTTAAGCATTATATATCTACACATCCATATGTTATTTTTACTTTGAATGATAAAATGGAAAAATAATAATATAAAAAAATTATAGACAAAGAGTAATTTGATTTAATATTTCTTTTGCTTATAATCATTACATAAAATGCGTCTTAGCTCAATTTACAAAGAATTATATTCTTATGTGTTATAAAATATTTACATATATACATATGTATGTATAATAATATGCATCTTCAGTCTTCTCAGCTCTTATCTTGGTTTTTTAAAATCATCAGCGATTTCAACTCATTTTGCAACGTTCCTGGAAGACCCAAAGCTGCCAGACAATTTTCATCTGGCAACGCTTTGACAATCTCCACCATGACCAGTCTCGTCAAACTCCTCATGGGCATTCTGATTCTGATTACTTCCCGTCGAATATGATTCGAATTAGTTGTCGGTACCCAAAAGTATTGAACTTTGGGCCCCCTAAACACGGTCTTATTGTTGACCACCAGCCTGTCTTGGGTGATGCGTTCTTTAAAGATCCACGGATGCGTTGTGTAGGTGTTCAAGTCGAAAAATTGTAACGGTTCCAACTTTTTATACAATTGGGTCTTGCCGTTGTAGTCTATCCAGTATATGCTGATGCTACAATAACTACAGTTTACGAATCTGATATGGGAAGGTTCTTCGCTGTCTAGAGATTTTGCTATTTGCATGTTTCCTTTGTCGTCCACTTCATATTCAAATTCATCCATGGCTTAGCTCTGAAAGCAAGCATCAACACATAAGATTAATATTTTTAATACATTTTCAGAACTCGACAATGCTTATATTAGTTGTAAGAAGCAACGGCTAGAATACAATCCTAGCTTGCGCATCCTTTCCATGAAGTGGATGTTGCAGGGGCGTCATTTTAGTTTTTCCCAGGGGGGGGGGGGGCAAAATTTTTGAACAGTAAGGAATGACTTTCTAGGGGGGAGGGGTGTATTATATTAATAAAAAATTAGTGTATATGAATTTTAACTATTTATTTTAATCATTTTTTTATTTATATATATTTTATCAATAAAATTAATAGTAAAAAGAGATTTGGTTTGTTGGCTTAGTATTTTAGTATTTCAATTCATAATAATATATTCAACAACGTGGATAGTCCCGTTCAAATCTAGGGGGGGGGGGGCTGCCCAACCCGCCCCCCCCCCCAAATGACGCCTCGGGAGGTTGGCTTTCAGAAATGAAAAGACCTTAACCAGGACATAAACTAATATATTACAATAAAATATAAGGGGCATTTCGTAATTTTTAAATAATATTATGCAATGATTTAATATAATCGTATCAAGAAATTTATTCAATATCAACCCCCAGCTATCAAATACAGAAGTACTACATATTTAGAGTATTTACATATGTACATTAAAATAAAGGAGGTTGGGTACTTGTTTATTATTCTCTAACCTTTTAAGAGTAGGCAGTATTTTCGATGAAGTATTTTTTACTGCATATACATATGTGTGCGATACTGAACTTACAAACTTTCTACACGCCAAAATAAAGGGAAGAAACAGATTAAATGTAGAATACAAGACGAGGTTGATCATTTACCGCCGAGTCTACGAGTCATTTTCATGCAAAATATTGTAAGTTCCATGACTAATACAAAGCGTAACCGATATTTATCAATCAAACATTTAGCAATTAATACGTTGAAAAAAATGCAGGTATGGTCGTACTTACATTTGTTAAAGGCTCACCTGTGATGCGTGCACCGCTGTCAAATATGGCTGTGTGTGTGGCCGTCGTTGGCAAAGAGGTACGTAAACATTCAACCCGAACTGATATAACGCCTTTCATTCAATCCATGTCCTCGCCGGAAACCAGCTCTGACAGAGGCCGTGCGACTTCCGGTCCGAGGGAAACGCACTGGCGACTGAAAGCGAACGAGTTTGACAGTTGCGATGTGTATCGACGCCAGCACCATCTACCGGCGACTGATTTAAACAATAGTTTCAAAAACTGCCGCTAGAGACGCTGCTTTCTTTCCACCAAAATTCAAACGCAATTACATAAATGTATAATATGTGCATATTTTATTTTCGCAGAACTGGCCAATTTATGTAGCGTGTACGGAATCTGAATCAGAAATGCAATGGAGAGTGCACACGGCTCTCGATGTCGCCGAAGACAGGCTGGCAGCCGGAGCTCGTGCCACCGATCTCAGAGACCTGTATCTTGGCCTGCTGTATTCGACGGAAGCGCACAATATGTATGTACGCTTGTCTAACCTTGAAATGAAATTGCTCAATAGGAAAGTTCAATTGCAATTCTCGCTTTCAGTTACGGATATGTGACGAATACCAGGGTGAAGTTGTTCGCCGTCGTCAACGGGGGCAGTGGAGTGGCTAGAGATGCTGAAGTTCGCTCCCTGTTGCGAAATCTTCACTCGCTGTATGCCGACGCTATATGTTGTCCTTTTTATCGGCCCGGTGAGCCAATTACTTCAGCGTAAGTGTTATTGTAGTTGTGAGATTTGTTATATATTAAAATACATATTTTAATTACTGTTTATTGATTTCAGAATATTCGACCGAAAAGTGAGAAATTTGATGGCTGGAAATTCATAGTGCATTCCTTCGTTCTCTGTGGCATATTCATCGCTATTATTAAACAGCAGGTTTTGCTCAGGCAGCCTCCTTTCGAATCAAATTCCATATTTAAAAGATTATGCTTCGGAAATGTTGACTTGAAGAATAATGTTAATATTTATAAAATGTTAAATATGAAGAAATTGGCGAATTTAGCAATCTGGACAACCATTTATGATCAAACTTTTAGTTGTGCTTCTTTGATTATTTCCAACAACAGGCCTACTCCTTGATGATATGACATATAACGAATCAGATTCATCAATTGATGTTAAATAGGAGCAGACTTGGTCTAGCTGTCAATGTCATTGTAATATAATATATTTTATTAACAATTAACCTTTTGCCCGCGGCAATAAATATAGCGAACAAGCCCTGTACGCGGCACCTTTTTTGCGAATTTGGCAATCGAGTTTTTGACCTTAAATACAGATTTTAATATTTATTCAAGTAACCAGATATGTTAATTAACACAAAGTATTATTTTAAACAATAAAATACATAATATATCTCGTAGTTTTGGATTAATTGTCAAATAATCATTCTTCATACAATTGAGACGTATCGTCGCCATTGTTCAACAGACGTGACGTCACATAAACGAGGTTTCAGTATGGTTCCACAAAACCACTAATTTTGACTGGTATATATTCATTTTAAGCAAATTGAATAGATGGCATTCAACTCTCAGTGATATATTCAACCAATTTTGAACCTTAAAACAGTTGAAATAGGCGCATATAAGGCTCAAAATCCCGTGCAAAGTTCAGAAATTCTATGGAAGACAGCCGCGCTACAGACTTGTCGCTCAAAGCTTCCATAGAAGACGGTCACGGGCAAACGGTTAAAGAATCGTTAGGTTTAAACATATATAATGTATAGTATAGTATTAATTAAGTGTAAAATAAAAGGCATTTGTATATATTCATTGAAATATTCTTTTTTTTATTATTTTTTGTTACAATATATCTACAATAATATCTAACGCTGATAGGCTTTTTTTGTTTATATTTATATATAATATATATATATATTAATAATAATAAGTTACAACAGAATGAGTGCTCCGTTAATTTGACTTGGCAACTCTGGCAGACGCTTTTGAAGCTTCTGCCTCATTTCAAATCGGAGACCCGTCCTGCAGAGCACATTATCAACATTGACCGGGCGAATTTTCCAAATCACGTCTATTTATATGTATACTTTTCAAATGTAACAGCCGTCCTGGACGTGTATAAGTAGACCCTGTCAAAGTTCACAATGTGCGACCACCGACGGCGCCACCGTCCAAACGACAAACGCGTGTTCGCTTACAAACTAAAATCTTAGCGAAAATTATTATTTTTGTTTATTGTATTAATATTATTTTTTTGTTTTAAATATTTTTTCATCTAGATTCTATCCAAATTTATTTATTCGACTGATCGTTTTGACGTGCTGGCATCGCTCGCTATAAACAAACCACTACGTGAACTGAAAATGCAACCGTTGAAATCAAACCACAAATAAACACTGTATTCGATTAGTAATTAATAATTAATACGAAATGCCCATATTTTCAAATTGCAACAATTTAATTGACTGTTTTATATTTATCATACGGATCGTACAAGTCTTCGAGTATGTCGTTCAACACCAAAAGGGAATTCTATCACATGCTAGAAAGTAAAGTTCTTAAATGCATCTAAATAACATATGATAGTACAACGTTCGTCACACTTGCCAATTCTTAACCACTTAATCGCCACGCGTTTGTAGAAACCGATTCGATTATTTTATTATATGACACTACCCCTTCGATATATAACAAACTAACGAAAAAAAGTGACTTTTTTAAATTTCATTAGTATCACAGGATATCTTTGGATGTCGCTGTGAAGAAACCAATATTAATTTCGAGACATAGCCTTAAATACGAAGGAGCGCGCACCGGTGCTCTTATGGCGATAAAGTAGTTAACCTTTCCTCCCCTGTGATATGTATTTACTACAACTCGACTCTAATAATGGGAATATCGATATGAAATGTTATAGATACGAGGTTCAGAATTTTTTGTATTCCTCCGTAATATAATTACGAATTACGTCAATGCATGTGTACAAAATACATATCATCGTAGCGCGCGGATGTTTTTGGCACCGTAAGGGAAAGGTTAAAGGAGAGAAATCACAGCCATGAAGATATATTATCATATATTTCACGTCAAAAGGTTAACAAAGCCCAACAAGAGCTCTCACGCGTCTCTTTTCGTGGGTAATTGTTATTTTGAACCTTTATTGTTAGAATGAAACACTGGCAAATGTAATGAATGTTGTTCTAGTACATAGAATGTGTGATTTTTATTAGGAACGAGGACAAAAAGTGCAAAAAAAAACGATACAACAGTAGTACTAAGATAGGGTTGACTACGCGCACAACTGATTGTTAAGGCCCGTTCACACCGACGATCGACAAAATGTTCTCATTGAACGTTCGCCGGTTTGAACGGACATTATAATAAAGGCATTTGCTAAGACACGTTACCGAATATAATATATATAAATATGTATGTTAAACTAGCCAGCGTCTTTTTAAATATCAGATATACAATTTATCCCGCCTCCTGTTAACAATTCTATCTATTTAGATATATATATATATATGTATGTATATATACCAAATCGCTAAGGAACCTTACTTGTGTATTTATAATTTGCTAAATTGTATGACATTTCTAAGTAATCATTTTTATTGTCAAAGTTATAACAATTATAAGTCACTTAAATATGAATATTGCACACAACGCATTGCGCACCTTTTTTTGTAACGGCGCTCAAAGGCTTAACAACACTCAAAGAACATTTTTTTTTAATTCACTAACCCTAAAATGTATGCAATGTGTGGATGAAATGAAATGATGGACAGTCGTATGTATTGGATGTCCGTTAACCCTTTGCTATATCTTTGTAGGTTTTATTACGCCGAAAATTTTATTATTTGTCGTGTAGGTTAGGTATGGAAAACAAAGCCAAGTCACTTGGTGAGGTTAGGTTAGATTAGGTTAACTGTATTCTTGGGATTTTATGTTGTGGGGATGTTATGGGGATGTCCTGTTAGCAAAGTCAGTCAGTTCTTTGGACTTTAAAGGTAAATTTAATTCTTAGATTGTATAGGTTAGGTTATGGAACTGTCCGTTGAACAAAGTTGGTCGCTTTTTGAGGTTAGTTTGATTGTATCTCAATGAATACATGTCACGAGGTGATTTTATACAGTGTAAGGATAAGTCGTTCAAGTAAATCGTATACACATATATTAATCTATCCTAACCTAATCTAACACCCGATAAAACTTTAAATATGAGAATCGAAATAAATTAAAACACATTAAAGCAATATATTCATATCAATGATATATGTATGCAAGTACATATAAACTCTCAAGGTAATATCGATGTCTGAATTATGCTGAAAACATTTTTCTTTAGTTTTTATGTACTAAGTTAGGTTATAAAGCTGTCTCGTGAATAGTCAGTCATTTGGTGAGGTTAGATCAATGTTATTCCTTAAGCTGTATAGGTTAGAATTGAATCGAATTGATTAAAATAACACACAGCAAGTAGAGCACATGGACATTTATATAATATTATATTAATTTGATCTAACTTAACTTAACCTAAGTTTTTAGCTGAACAGTTAACAACTTTTAGCGTTTAGCCGATAGCAATATATATATTGTATATATGTCACAGTGAAATTATATTTCAAGTGAAAATACGAGTATATTTCCACTGACGTTTCAATGAAATCATAACAAGTCATACATTCAGGGTTGGTTTTATTCATTTAAGATTGTAAGGGTTGGTATTCTTTAAGGGTTAGGATAGGTTAGGTTAAGTAAGGGTTGGCTCTATTCATTTAAGATTGGGTTGTTAGGGTTAAATGTATAGAGTTAAACGTTGTAAATTCATTGTTTGACACATTTTCAATGCTTGAATTGGTGAAAATATATTTTCTTAGATTGTATAGGTTAGGTTATGGAACTGTCTGTTGAACAAAGTTGGTTGCTTGGTGAGATTAGTTTGATTGTATCTCAATGGATACAATGGATGAAAATATGTTTTCACTTGAAATATGCTTTCACTGTAACATATACACGTATAATATACATATGTAGTTCAACTCTCAAAGTAAAATTATAATTCAAACAATAATTAACATAGTCTTTGGTAAAAAAAAAAATCACATTTGAGTCATCCACTATGTCGGCTTTAAAAAACTAGATATTTGCAAAGGGCCACGGTATATATTATATATAAATACATATGTGTGACTTTGATAAAATTGACAATGAAAATGATCTCATGAGCATGAGTTATGTAACTGAAGCTAGACGACATTCAATACAAATAAACATTTTTTTCAAGTGATTATTTTATATAATATTCGGCGAGGGCTCGGATGAGGATGTGCGAAGCCGTCGCCACAGCTTGACTGACATATTGACAGCTAAGGCGAGCCCGCTCACGGAACTGTCAGCTTGCGAAACAAGAGTCCGGATCGGGCCCGCATTAGCGACGGCCTCGGGATGTGCGATGATGAAGCTCGTGCATACGTGCAATAACGTAGTGTTTACATAGTAATTACATCAAAAACATTTTAGTTATTCTTTGGGGCACTGAAAAAACCACCTATATACATATGTATATATAATTTTCGCTTTCCTTTGTCTCCGAACAATGTTCAACACATGGTACCAGCCATAATTTACGCTGTTTGTTGTATATTTATATTTAATTTAACATAACTTGATTCGTTTGTGTACGTGTGTATGTATGTATACTTTTACAATGGCAATATGCAAGTGTACGAGTGTGTCTCCTCGGTATAAAATCTAGCGCTTTTTTTTAGTACTATAGTTTTCACTTCGTATATATTAAAGTCTTGTTTTTTTTATTTATTATTATTTGTTTGATTGCAGATGAGAGGCACCACTTTGGAGATACGAGGTGACAGAAGTGCATAGGTTAGGGTGGGGGGGGGGGGGGGGGGCGAGGGGGTATTAAGCACTGAAAAAATATTTGGCTTCAAAATATTATATATGAAAGTGATGTGTGCAAACATATGATATATGTATAGTGCAAAGTTTGAAAATTTAGATTTGTGCATCTCTAAATTGAAAATTTTCTTTTGGCGAATACATAATCGTTATCTGAAGCTTTACCGGTTATAAAAAAAAGTTATCAATGATACAGGCTATGGTATATTTTCAAAAATATTAATCACTGATTTTTAGGATGCCAGCGGGGCTTTTTGAAATGCCAATGGAGTTTTTTGAAATGCTATCTTCTTTTTGAAATGGGATCTGCATTTGCGATCCACTGAGGGATCACGAGTGATCTTATTTAATGCGGAATATAAAGCGTCAAATATTGTTTGTGAACCCACCAAAACTGCAAAGTTGCTTTATTGAAACATCAACGCTCATTCTGACTTATTATGTATGGTGACATTTGAAACTGAACGAGGTTTTCGCGATAGTTACTATTAAGACAGGCCCACCCCTAGAACTGTTAGCTTGAGAAACAATTGGTAAACAGGTATCAAACATTCAGCTGATTGCATTTGGGTCCACTCTACGGCACAAACTCCAAGTAGATGAAGACCCGAAAAATGAACTCATCGTCAAAATGTTCATTTGAAATGACTGAGTGTGTACAAGCCCTAAGATTAGGAGTGGGGGTAGACGGTTTTGACGGTCCTTCCCATGAATCTCACGCATTTTTTGTATGAGTTCATTTTTCGGGTCTTCCTCAACTCTGAGCTTATCCCGTAGGGGCCACCGATTGCATTTATAGCTAGCGACTGTGATATTTGTATGAGCTGTTGGTTTAAATCTGATTCGACATACGGATCAGGCCTGGCGTTGGATATGAACTGACACTCACATATTACATGTATAAGTTAATTTTCTCAAACTATGCACTTTTTATATGTTATTATAGTAAGTGGGAGTGATATTACATACATATGTATATGAAATTACTGTGAAACAAATATCGAACGGAACGAAATCAGATTTTGACACGGAAAATACACTCATTTGCAAAACGGAATGGATTCAAATAAAACATTGCAATTTTATCACATTATAAATCAACGATAAAGAGCGGAGCTCGAATGCAAGTCTGACGCCGACCCTGAATTTTGTGAAACCGACTCAATCAAATCACGTATCCGTTTCTCATCAAGCTCTAGCTTTTACGTTAATATGAATATATATATAATATATAATATGTATATTATTCTACCAACATGTACATAAATGTGTATGTATGTTTGTATGTAGTCTTAAAGATCACTTTTTCTTTTTTTTCTTTTTGAGCTGGCCTTTATAGTGATAAGAAACTTTAATCTCTCACTCACTTATTAATAATAATATTACATTCGAGAACAAATAAAGTACAAACTACACTTTGTGGCACAACTAATGTGTGTACTACACGTACACGCTTACGTAAGGTTCTCAACCGTCCGTCAAGTCTCACTATTGTTATAATAATAATATATTTTATATTAATAAGACTATCCATTATAACCTAGAAAAATATTTTTAAACCTACATCACTGCCGTTTCGAACAATTCCTATAACATAAACAACAAGGAATCACTTTTATATTATACTAATATATACGCAACGTCTCAAACTACCGATTTATACATTTGAAAGTAGCTTCGTTTAAATTTAAACCGTCATCATGTAATTAAAAGATTGAATGAAGTGCAGTTTCACGTAATCCATTGAAAAATATAGTGAAAATGAACGGTCCGAGGTTTGAACCTTGTGATACTCCTGAGCAGAATACAGCGCAACATTTTCCACATTTTACAAACTGAAGTCTATTAGTAGTTTTGCAAATTTAAAGTACGTCATAAATCGATATATTATAGATCCTGTAGATTGAAATCTAACATCATTTTATGCAGTGCGAATCTGGGCTTTTCCGTTAATTTTCTGTTGTCGAATACAGTATATGCAAAATTAGTGTATATTTATGTACGTACATACATATGTATAGAATGATGTACATATAACATTAAAATGATGTATCGCTTGTTTGAGACATCCCGTATATACTTACACATATTAGTTAATCGTTCTTCCAACAATATTATTTAATCAATATATTTTAAATACAATACTATTTTTTATGGAACTGTTATCTCGGACACCGACTTCTTTAAAATAAAAAAGGATTGAGCTTTCATTTCCCATTGACTGATTGTTGTGAAATTTCGAAACAATATTTTATACCTTTTAAACACTCTATTTACAGTCTCTCATTTTTTAATGATATGGCAAATCCGGTGAATTGAAAACAAACAGTCAATACAAATCGAAGTTTAGTTATTTAGCTCGGTTCAAATACACGTAATTCGAAAACAGACATACATACAGGCTTTTTAAGGATTACATATGCGAAAAGAGAACTGTACGGTTATTTAATTAGTCTGAATTGTGACTAGTATTTTTAAAGACGCTATCAGTATATTTTTCACCGATGAAGCTTTAAACAAAATTAGTGCATTTATAAAATATACATACATTTTATGTATTATTTATTTTGCAAGCATTTTTAAGTTTAATAATAAATAATATGCATCTGTGGTATTTTATTATATATATGTATGTATGTGTATGTATATAATAATATAATAAATACGATATGAACTTGCTCGCTTAACACGTCTAATACTTCGTTTCATGATAATTTATTCTTACCTTGTAACAGATTCTTTTTTTTGTATTGTGATTTTTCTTTTCTATACAACATTTATTACAAATATTATTTGAAAATATAATTTTTTATATAATATTTATTTATATTTTCCTTTAAATTAAATTAAAAACGCAACCTAAAATAATATACCTTATAAAATTATCAACAATATGCCTTAGAACTTGATAAAAGAGAAAAAATGCGTTGCAAAAAGTGAGGTTATGTTAAATTAACCTTACTTAATTATATTTATGAATATGCGAAAAAAATCTTGTTTATATTTAATATTCGGATCAAAATTTATAGAATCAAGCAAATAGGCAGTGTAAACTGTGCATTAATTATTCACATGTCCACAGATAGTATGCTATATATAATACATATGTATATTTATAAATATGTACTTTTATTATTTCTAAAAATAATTTTATTGCATTTGCTTCTCTAGAATTCGATTATGTGAGCACTATAATGGCTATTTCACTAACGTTCATGTTTGAATTTACGCATTCGAATGCTTGGGAACTGTAATAAAATTTTGGGTAAATTATTCGAAAAGCTTTCAAAAGTGAATGTTAGGTTAGGTTAAGTATTTTATATATATGTATATACAAATAACCTATAATATTAGAATTTTCGTAGTCATTTTAAGCGTATCTGTGGAAATATTCATTGCAACATACTAGTTTTATTTTTAAATGTTGTTAGATCAGGATATATTAGTTTAGATTTCCTAACTTCAAATTATGAAAGTTAAGTTATATAGGTTATTAGACGATATTAGATCAGTTGAGATTCATGATTTATATCAATATATCCTAACCGAACTAAAGTTTGCGACAAACATTTTTGATATCTATTTTAGGTCGAGTTTGTGATATTCACAGTTTATATATGGGTTTGGTGCAAGGGATCGACAAGCATCAGACAGACTGAACAACAGATTAATTGGATGGCCGCTTTAAACGCAATTCTCGACTTCACGAATGATAGATTGCACATCAGATGACGAGTAACCTTTCGATGTACGCAGAAAGTATCAGGAGTATCAGGAGAACGTATACAGGGTAGTTATGTCGGGGCTTCTGATAGATTTTGCTTAGTGTAAGTGCGAGTAGTGCGCACGCATAAGGTACACGTACAGTTAATCTGTGGTTCAGTCTGTCTGGCGCTTGTCGATCGTTTGCACCGCATCTTTTTTTGTATGTACATAGTCTGAAGTATGAAAGTTGGGTAATGTTGAAAGCGACACGTATCGAACACTTTAGAGAAGCTTCTAAACACTTAATAACATTCAAACACAATTGCGCATACATAAACATACACGTAATACAGCATGTTAAGCCCATATTACATATACAATTACAGGGTTCTCTTCAGAAAATTTGGATAAACGATTATTTTAAAGAACATTCAAAATTCAAATAAAATTGTAAATACTACGTATGTAATGCTTTCTGCAAATCAGCCGAATTTTAGCTGGGCGATCAGCAAAAACAGCCGAGCTGATGAGAACCCTGAATAAAGTTTATATTTTTAAAGCTTATCGCTCGCCTCTATACACATACATTAAAAATAAAAACTCAAAAATAAAAGCGATTCTACACAAGCCATATATTATCACTATATTTTAAAAACCTTTATAGTTCTTTTTTATGTATACTGAATAATGTGAACTGACTAATTCAGTAAATCTGACTTTGAATTAGAAAAGACTCAACAGGGATAACGCACACGTCGATATATAGATTCACCGATTCGTATATACAAATTAACAAAAAAATACACACAAAATTAGCTAAAGTACGCATGTCAATATCGCATATAATACTGATCATTGTGTATACGCTCTTGTCATGGAGTATCGTGGACTAACTTATAATTCTTTTTTTTTATTTGGTTATTGCATAAAATACAAATATCACTATACGTCACGCGTTAAAAGAAACCGTGAATGAACGTCTGCATGTTTCCGGGGCCGTGCCGGAGACATTTTCAAGTTCGGCCTCGAGTAACAGTGACGTAGTACAGTCGTTGGTGCTTTGCGATCAATAGTCATCGACTATTTCCATCTTAAAGGCTTTCTTGGGTGTTGTCATTAGCATCCTCGGTGGTCTGAGGTTTCCTCTTCCGTCGCCTTCTTCGTCACTACTCGAGTTGTTGTCAAAGTCGGCCAAGCGGTGTGCCGGTGAATCCATATCGTCGTCGTCCTGAAATGTGTGAAACAAACTTGATTATTACATGCTTTATATTTATTTATAAATATAATTAAATGTAATTATGAACGTATATATTAAAATAAATATGCATTTTGTGAAATGATTTACCGCTACTCACCGACCTACATACATGTATACAAAATATAAAATAAATCAAAACAAATTATACAAATAAAAGTAATAATCATGTCATTTAAAATATGAATATAAAGCAGTGATGTATTATGTACATAAAAGCAACACACAAATTCAAAAGCATAACCTCTGTGGAGTAAATAATAAGTGCAAATGTGTAATGTTCGGAGAGCGGAGATGAGAGTGTTGAGAAATCATATAAGCTTTTGAGGAGGGCTGACAAGTGAAGTTACCCTTCTAAGTGTAGTTCTACATTTTGACATTTTATTTTTTGTTGGGTCTGGTGCGGGCGATGGACGCCGGAGGCGGAGTCCTCTTGTTCTCGGCAGCATCCGTCCTCGGTCCAGGCAACGGTGCGTTAAACCGATTACCATCACCACCCTACAACTCATCACATAAGAATCCAAAGCCAATTGCATCTTGATTATTGCTCTGGCATGCGTCACAATCATACCGACAGTATAACTTACAGGTTTAAAATTTTGAAACATAAATACTAAAGATCTTTAATACATTGGTAACACTCTTGAAGAGTTTAATGTAAATCATATTGAACACGTTGAAAGAGAAATTAGTATTGAAAATATTGAATATAGTAAAAAAGCAAAAACCATTACTGGTCTAAGCCAATATTCAAGACTTACACATATGAAATATGTATTTGAATTAGTCATGTGTCACACAATGGGAATTTTTTTTTCTGATTTTGCTACAAAATGTGAAGATTACTGATTATTTCTATATCTGAAATGAGTATTTATTATTATATTTGAATTTGATAGACTAAAATTGTCATATTTAAAACAATTTAGTTGAAAGATATTTACTCGGGGAGAATAATTATATATTTTTATTGCATTCATTGATGTCTATATTAAATGTTTTCTTGTGAGGAATTACTCAAAGAGTTAAGAGCCTTAGATGAGGGTCTTAAAATGTTTTACAAAGAATCAATATGTACAAAGTCACTGAAGTACAAAGAATGTAAAATTTTTAAATTGCACACACTTGATTCAAATCGAAAACCTATAATCATATTATATCATTCAGTCCATATCTCTTTTAAATATCATATAAGTTGGCATGCAGAGTGCGGTTAACGGTTTAGTCTTACATCATAGTCTCCGATGGTGAAGCGGGTCGTGCTGTTCTCCAACGGTGCTCCCGGTGAATAATCAGGACTCATCACCTGGTCAGCGTGCAAGCAGTTTTTTCACACATTTAAATCAAAGTCCAACAACAAAACCAATCACCGAAACCAATATAACATACATATAAGGGTATGGATATTATAGAAAGTCACAATCACACGTCCAGTGCATAATACATGTATGTAATATGTGAGACAAGCGACTAGACTGACAGTTACAGCTCAAGCACGGTTACAGTTATAGCATTATAGAATACATATATGTATATTATGTTATTAATATATGTAATTATGATGGATATAACACATGTTATGTTAGTTTAAAGATTGATATGTTGAATATTAGACCATTGTTACGTAATCTGTTTGAGAATTTCAATTTATTTACAAAATTTACCCTTACTTATTAATATTCTGTATACCGTTGCAAGGTTTACGAGCCTTCTGTATATCATCGCCATATTTTTCTGCTTTTAAAAAGTGTGTAATGGAGATGTATACGTAAGACAACCGCTTAATCGCCACGCGTTTATAGAAACGCTGTTTAGCGCCAACCCTTGACAATATCTCTTGAATATATCACAGACTAACGAAAAATATTGACTTTTTTCAATTTCATTGGTATCATAGGATATTTTTA
The DNA here is from genome assembly GCF_051622035.1 of Arctopsyche grandis. NCBI lineage: Eukaryota > Metazoa > Arthropoda > Insecta > Trichoptera > Hydropsychidae > Arctopsyche > Arctopsyche grandis. The sequence continues at coordinate 37,336,675 of NC_135357.1, forward strand.
GATGTCACTGTGAAAAAATCAAAATTCATTTCGAGTCATAGCTTTAAATACGAAGGAGCGAGCACCGGTGCGCTTATGGCGATGAAATGGTTAAGTGATTGACTCAACTCATTTTATAGACTGTACTTAATAACCTCTTATATTTACTTATTAACCTCCCAGTACACCATCCTCCGTATTTATATACCCCCTGTATGATTTTCGGCTATTATCTAAAATCATGTAACTTTAAACAACGTTGCAAGTGAAGCTACTACAGCATCACAGTGGTATTTGCATCTCATAGATACAATTGGCTGTTGATTTGGGTTCAATTAATGCATTTTTTCCTTAGGTTTAAAATATTTATAATGATTTTAACCAAACATCATATATCCCTGTTTCTGACACCAATTTTATAGATATTTTCAATCATAACCGTAACAATGGTCTGATATTATGTTAATCATGAGAGCTTTAAGAGAGCCATTGTGGATTGGGCACGATGGACTTACGTCTTGATCGTCCATCATCTCCTTAGTGGAGACAGTAGTCTCGATACGCCTGATGCTGCCTTGGTGGATGTTGACATCAAGCTGAAGACATTGCATCCGGCGTAAGATCAACACTACTGGGATGGGTAACACGCCTGCAGTTATCATGGCTATGGCTATAGCCATGACCCAACTTGGATACGCGGTACTAACCACTGCACCCTGAAAAATAAATCAAAAAACATTAGATTACTTTTATATGCGACGTGTTATGGCCAACGAAAAATATAAACCCAACCAAAGTCATTAGAGATCAAGCCTTATAATAGAAGTGAGCTGATTAAAATGAATTACCAAGTCCGCATTCCAGGCTGAATATTTCGGAGGATTCAAGAACATGAAAACAATGGACGAGCCCAATATGCAGAACATTATAACTGGACCGATGAATCGCCACGTGATCTGCCAATAGAGTCCAGGTCGATATCCGGTCATCTCGTATATGTCGTTGGTGAACCTGTAAATTCCAAATATATCATTGTATCATATTATATCATATGTACGTATATCTTATTGACTATTCAGGTGAGGTTTTGAAGCGAACCTTTCGTGTCCGTATACGTAAATGACCGAGATCATCTCCATGAGCGCCACGACAACCAAGCCGATGGTTCCAGCGAACGAATCGAACATCTTCAACCAATATTCACCAGCTCCTGTCGTGAATATGAGACCGACGAAAAAGCAGAACACACACACAGCACCTGAAAGTCCAAGCAATACAATGAGCAAGCATTCCTCGCGATTGCAATATCGGTGGATGAATTTGAATGAGACCTCTCATTAGTATCAAAGCTAGGTTGAGATAGTACCAAAGTTATCGTGGAAGCACCTTGCTAAGACTTTGGAACCATCTTGGATAAGAAAAAATAAATTTGATGTTACCTGTCACGTATGGCTTTCGAATCCTCTTGAATATATCAATATCAAAGATGGTACAGAGCATTCCTTCAAGGATTCCGATCTGAGATCCGAGACCAAGAGATAACAGCATCATAAAGAAGATGATGGACCAGAATGGAGCACCGGGAAGTTCAACAATGGCTTGAGTGAATACAATAAAAGCCAAACCGGTACCTTCAGCAGCCTGTAACATTTTTATGAAAAGATTAAAAAAATACAATCACAAAAATGACAATAGCTCGTCTTATTATTGTATTACACAGGTATGTCAGTTACCTCATCTAACTCCTTGGATAGACTGCATACTTCCAAACCGTATGTATGAAAAGTTTTATTCTCCAAACTATCCATAACAGAGTCGTATATTTCGGTGGAAACGTTTCGTGATGTAATAGCACCATGATCAAATAAAATAACTTTGTTCCTATAAATATTAAGAACCTCGTTAAAAAGGTGAAAGTGCAGTCATTGAATTATGAAGTAAGGCTATACTTACATATCAACACACTTGTCAACGTTAGCCATTGCCTTGAAACCCAAGATGGCGAAGATGACAACGCTGGCGTAAATGGCAGTTATGGCATTACAAACTGACACTAAGATGACATCTCTGACACAGTTGTTTTTAGGTGGATTATAGCTTCCAAAAGCGATCAATGATCCGAATGCTAAACCAAAGGAATAAAATACTTGGGTAGCAGCATCTAACCAGACTGTTGGATCCAGAAGCTTTTCAACCTGAAACAAAATATGTACAAGTAGCATTGGTAGTTTAGTTACATTGGATATTTTAGAAGTTAAATTTGAAATATTTTTTACCTTAGGTGTGTACATGTGCATCAGACCAGCCCCGGCTCCCTTCAAAGTGATCCCTCTTATGAAGAAGATAGTCAGCACCAAGTAAGGAAACATGGAAGTAAAGTATACCACCTAAAGCCACACATAAGCAAAATGAAGTGGTGAAAATAAGAAGCGATTTCAAGAGAAGATTGACTGAGGCACCTTTCCACTGCTTTGGATTCCCTTCATGACGATGAGGAAGACCATAATCCAACTGAGAAGTAAACATAATACGATCCACCATTTCAAACCACCCGAATCGTCCATGGAAGGTGCAGCATCTAATGTATTCCTGTACCAGAAGTAGGCGGTCTCCGAAGATTTGACACACTCCGAAACGGGAGTTCCGTTTACCACTGGACAAGACGCCCACGGCAGTGGTGACTGAAAACCAGAGCTCACATCAGTCATGAATCCAAATATACGTACATACTTCCAATTTGAGAGTTTTGGGTATTCAGATTTACCTGAAAGCTGTTGAAGAGGTAGAACAAGACCCAAGTGATGATCACGTTATAGTAGAGGGCAATTAATAATGTGACCACACAGCTGCTGATCCCTATCCCTCCTAACCAGGGGTGGATCGTGTTCCAGACACCCAAAGCTCCAAGTCTCATCTTCTGCCCGATGGCCATCTCGATCAAGAACAGTGGTATGCCTTCCAGTACCAACATGAACACGAACGGTATCAAGAAAGCACCTGTAACAAATCGAATAGGACTCGTTAGGACTTACTTTTCAATATAAAGGTTATATTGATGATTTCAAATTTATCTGCTGATCAGCGAAATCAGTGTCAATTGACATCAGTGAATGAGTGACCTGCTTGACTATTTAGCTACCGAGAATTAATTGAAAATTCCGCATCAAGTATGTATGTATGTCGAGGAGAAGAGGTCAACTTATAGTTGTTATTGTTTTATTGTTTTTAAACGCGAGGGGTTTCATTTAACAGTGAGTCAAGTCTGGATCCAATTTTTATGGTTCTGTAATTAAATGTCGATCACATATACATATGTACACATGCGAAATTAAAGCGTTCGAGTATTGTGTGTACATTCACTGAGTTTTAAGTATATCTTAGGTATTCCACTGGGAATGTGCTGAGCTGTGCAAAAAAATTGCCGAATTAGTGCAGTAGGCAAATTATTTTCGAAAACATTACAGAGCTTCAAGTCAATTGGCAAGCCTGTTTGTATATCATATTACAGACTTGGATCAGACGCAATTTCGTCACAGCTCGTTATCACAAAAATAATAATATAAGACGACAGTACTTTGTACGATGCCTAAGTATTTCGCGAAATGTCATCTGTCATCGCGACGTAATGGCGTCTAAATATTGACACGAGCGCCATTATGGCCGTCAGCGCTCGTAAAACACGACAAGTCTATATTTATGATGGCGGTTAGCTCGCTGCACATTCTCGGAATCGATGCATAATAACGCATTTAACCCCCTTTTCCGACGAAATGGGGGAACGGCAATGGGTTGACGCATGCATGCGAAATCAACCGCCCAGAAAGATATGCAGAGTATAAGCAGAAATATATGCAAAATATATTATTTTTTCATTTGATTCTAAGATAGCAAAATGTTGCCAGCGGTTATTTTGGGCAATAATTTTCGGCTCGTACATGGTAGGCGAATTTTTGGCTGTCGGCCAACATATGCTACCTAGCTGTCGACGCATGCGCAATAATCTATGAATATATTCGCAAATTACATTATGATACGCCTGTCTATATTGCTTTATGTACATATTTACTAGCTTTCAGTACCCGGCCTTTCCCGGGAATCGATTGCGAGTTTATCAATGACGTCAGCGTGAATGGAAAATTTTCGATTTAGGTTGAACTCGGTTGTAACGGAACTCGTTCCCTCGCAAGAACCGTTATACAATATTTAGGCAAAAATCTCTAATTAAAAGTTTATTTTATCAATATACATATGTTTATGTATAATATATACATTTTAATTTGAATAAGAATGCTTATTTGTGTGTTTTTCGCTGTAAATTTTCAGTTTTCAATTGAGATTAGGATGACCATTTTATATGTTTTTAGGTTATGTGTCAAAATCAGGACATTTTTGTCAAAATAATGTTTCTCGATACTTGGGTTATTAAAAACGTTAACGAATTCTAGATAATCATTGATGTACATTTATGAAAATAAAAAAAATCGATTTTAATATTTATAAAAGGGCTAATCGCAAGGACAGATACTCAAAAAACCAGTACTGTACTGGAAATTTCTGTACGAATGGTCACCTTAATTTAGATTCGAATTTTTAACATTTGTATACACAAACTAGTGTTTTACCGATGAAATATCATCACATGGGTGTTGGCATGTGATTAAGTTATTAAATTAAAAAAGAAAGATTAAAAGAAAGGTGTCGGTCCTGTGTTTGACTCGACTCGCTTGCGGTCGAATTTTTTTCAAATATTTTAAAATTTAATTTAATATTTATATTTAATTGTTTAATATTGGATTCGAAGTCCCCGGGGGCGCAGGTGCCGATGGCGCAGGCGCCGGATTCTGGTATTCATATAATTTCTAAAGATACTTAGAATATATGTTTGTATTCAAATAAATTTATATAAAATAAAACTATTCAAATAAATTTAATAAATGTTTACTATTAGATTAGTCATGTTTAAGCGGTTTATATTACAAATACCGAGCGAAACCGGGTAAAACCACTAGTAAAAAATAGAAAAATAGAAAAATGAATTAATGAATGCTCAGAAACTTGCCTAGAGGAAACATTGGTAGCAAACAGAATATATAGAAGCTTTTTTATTTCCTTATTATATTCGTACATTTTGTTTCGTGTTTTAGCTGTGACGTACATTTGTATGTCGAATCGAAACGACTATTATAGTTGGGCGAGCGTTATCGCAGACGTACAGATACACACACAGCCACACAGAATAGCGATATTATATGTATATATGATGCATATTAAGATAACAACCGATGATTTTTTGAGAAACTTTTGAACAAAATTAATTTAGACTATATATATTTGGCAAAAAAATTCTATACATTGAAAAACCAAGAGACATTCAATTATCATCACATATAATACAAGATGTATATAAAAAGTTCAGCTTCGTCATTCATAAACTTTTGCTTTTGTCGATAAACTTGTTTGCTTGATTTTTTAAGTCTTAATGTGACGGAGAATATCAGGTACCGAGAACGCCATTATAAATATATTATGGATTGGATTGTGTATTTAAGATGAAATACGAACGTAAGATTACTAACAAATATACTCGTAAAAACGCGTTGTCATAAAACATATAAACCATTGAATAGTGACCTCATCTTTGGCATTTAGTTTAGTTTGGGAGACGCCTGATAGATTTGCTAATTTCTAAGGCCAAAAAATTAACACCTTTACATTACTGTAACTCATTATCGAAATGAATCACAATTCATATTCCAAAAAGTACATATGTACGTAACATATAAAAGCCTATGTATTTTTCACCAGTGCTTCAAAATTATCAATTCAAATAATGAATACTTAGTCAATATTTTTATCAATAAATTACTTCCTTCCTTCCTTTTATTAACTAGTATTTTCTTTCTTTTTTCCAGTTTATTTAGTTATTTTAATATGAAATGAAATAAATTACATATTTCCAAAGAAGAATGAATTTTTCTCAATCTCGCTTTTCTTGCTTTTTTTTTAACCATGGATGTGGATTGGTGAGATTGAGATACGTGAATTTTTTCGCAGTTTCATAGCTGCGGGGGGGGGGGGAGTTTGGTATTTCTGAACAATGAAATGTCAATTAATTAAAGCCCGCTTTAAAGGTCACGGAATTTGACACCTAAAGCCCTCAACATGAGGCCACCACCTCCCCAACGAATACAGTCTAAGAGATCCTTTCGTCGGAGAACGAGAAAGTTCAATAAGCAGTTATTGAAAACCGGGACATTTGGCTGTCCCGAAAAGTTTTTTCGGGACGCTGGGACGAGAGGCTTGAAACCGGAACAAACCCGGAATACCGGGACGCCTGGCAGCCCTAGTCTAACTTCTTCTAATTTCGATTTCAGCCATATCTACCACCCTGGTTATAATTTCAAAAATTCGTTACCTATACCGCTATATGAAAAACGTGCTAGATCTCGACGATAAACAACATGTTTTTACTGAAACAAATGACCCCTTTATATTCGCCCTCGATTCAGAATTCAGCTTGAGAATTTAATTAGATGCGAAAGCTCAATTGACACTGGAGTGACATCACTCAGCCCCCTCAGACGACGAGACGACCCCAGGATAAAAATACACGAGGCCATGACGCGCACATCGAGGATCCCCCCAACACGTCACAAGGTCACGTACGGAGGTGAAGGGGGCCCTGGGGCCGGGAGAGGGACTTCCGAGGCGCCCCCAATGTGGGGGTGCGCCCCTGTCAGGGACAGACGCCTGTATCGATCGGCGCCCCCGAGCCCGAGAGCCTCCCCTGCACACGCGAACAACAAATGGCGCATTTACATTGTAACCTCAAAATTGATGACTTTCAAAGATTTAAATTCACAGGGAGGTTCTTCGGTAGGCATGTCTCTGGCTACGATACTTATCCTGGTTAGAAACCCTAGGATAATAGGGAGAGGCAGAGAACTTGTTTCTGTCGTCAGGAGTACCTCGGATATGATACGGGGTCCAAAATGTGAATTTTTCCGTTTGATAAACATGGGGGAAATAGAAGGTAAAAAATGGATTGGCAGGAAAAAGTTGTCTTAGCTTCGAAACATGCGCATGTGGACCGATATGAGCGCCAAAGAAATGTTCCGAGCCGCTGAAGACCGATGCGAATATCTTCAAATAATTGACGAGGTGGTCGCCAACATCCGGATGTGGACAGGGCATTGAGAAGAAGAAGATAATTTAAGTCTAAATCCATAGATGTCTCAATGGATTAATTAATTAATTGTTATTTTCAGCCTCTCGAAATACAGTGATTTATTATTTTATTTTACATAGATATATACCAGCAAGGCTTGACAGGAAGAACCCAATGCGCCTTCTTGGACAATTAATTACAAACAATGCAGCATTTTTTATTACATAAGTCACTATATTTCGAGAAGCTGAAGAACATGAATTTAATATTTAATTAATTAATTAAAGAATTAATCCATTGAGACATCTGTAGATTTTTAGACTTGTACATAATTTTTTACAAATTGTACATACATAATACAGAAGATTTGTGTCAGCAGGTAGGATTATTTTTTTTTCGCCAATTTTAAGGAACCGTTTCAACTATGATCAGATAAAATTGGCAAACTCTGATAAGAAACGATCGACTTGGACTCACAATCACCCGAGTCTCACCAGCAGTATAGCGGGCTCGAACTCAATAATCACTTGGTGTAACCCAATAATCGCTCGAACCCAGTAATCACTATAAAATATTACAATTTATGAGGAATGCAGGAAGTCGACTGTCAAATATCAACGATTCACGATTAACGTTGTCAAACATTAAAATATCTTAGCCAATCATATTCGAATGAGGGAATGCTAGTCGATAAAATTCTTCAATTAATTTTTATTTATATAATGTATATATTTTGATTAAAATTTTGTAAATTAAATTTTTTATTTTAAAAAAAAGTGGGGAGGGGGTTTGGCGTTAACAAACAATCTGCCTAGAGGTGTCATATACTCTCGAGCCAGGCCTGTGGATGTACCATACACCGTCACGGCCCAATCTTTGACAATCATTTCACTAAAAAGCGAATAACAGTACTTGTTCTTCACTTTTATTTAAAACTAGTCAGAGTTGTCCAGGTGGATGATATTTGAAAAAAAATAACCTTCAAAGGATTCCAACCCCTTCCAAAATCCGTCTACGATTTAAATGAGGGGACCATGAGCTTATGTTAATATAACTGAGTTTGTATGTATAGTGGAAAAACGTGCGTACATAAATACATACATTTACATGTAGATTATTTCTAATATCAAAGCTTTGCTCCTAAACTTCTTTTTAATATACCTTGTGTATGCAATAGTAGAATTATTTCGTGTTTGATGTCACGGGTTCGATTCCCACTAAGAGTCTTGTTGTTTGGCCAGACCTTGGTCTGTCGACTTAGATCGTTTCTTATCAGAATTTGCCAATTTTTATGATTTTCATTGAAACGGTTCCTGTAAAGTTGGCTTTTCCTTCCCAAATTTCTGTTGCAAACCTTCAGTTATTGTTATATCTCAGATTTCGCCAGATTTCTCACCATAGATGTCTCTGTGGTTGTTTATCGAATGTAAAAATTCGTATTGTTAAATGAAAAATGTTATTAATCGTATTTATACGATGTTTGTAATATCTGACTATAGATGTCAGGTATTGTTTCGATTTGCATGTGTATGTATGTAATAATTATGTATTTAAATGTCTCGTTAATTATGAGTTTTCAATGTCTTGTAATAAATTAGCCACAGTGACGACTTGAAGCAAATCTGTAATGTCACTATGGCGAAATTGTAAAAAATATTAATGGTTATAATTTGAAATACTAATTTTAAAACGACAACTGAGAGATCAAGCTTTGATAATTGAAATCATTTTACATTGATCCCTTTCTTAAGGGATGCGATTTTTAACGAGCTTTTTCAAGTTCCAGTTTTTTTTTCTTCAGTATTCTCGACACAGTTGATAGGGAAAATCCCATTTAGCTAGTCCAAAGCTTGCCAAAGTCGCAATTTTGATATTCTATTCCAATGATAATTAATGCGTTTTCTCATGTTGATTTGTTTAAATTCAATTCTGATGCTTTTTCCACGAAAACTTAAACGAAACGGAACTGAAATCTTTGAAAACAATCATATTGTAAAGACGTGGTCGTTTAAAACCCTCTATTATAATTATTACCGCAAAACCGTAAAATCATAAGTGTTCTGTTTTACATGAGCGCAACTGTAAATGTTAAATATGTACCACAAAATTTTATTCGCATTTTGGCGAATAAAACATGATGGTAATAGTACCCTTACATTATGTAAGAGAATCAAAAGCTCATTGTCAAAATATTGTGGGTTTTAGTTCATGATTTAATATTTTTTTATGTCTTCCAGAGAGAATCACCTGATTGACTGCATAAAGTTGTAAACAAACCCAGACTAGTTGTACATACGTAGGTATGTTAAAAACCACTACGATAGAAAAATTATCAGCAGACAAATATCGACCTTAAGTTCCAGGTCATAACAATTCATTGAAAAGCGTCATTAAAGTCTAAAAGCGAGGGTGTGATATTAAGGAAAGTTCACTAATATAATTCCGGCCATAATTTTGCAGGAAAGAGCAAAAGCGCAAAACAAGACCCCACTGTGTGTAAAATAAGAGCAAAGTTTTATGCCGCAATTCTGGAGAAGCGGTGGACAAAGTTTTGCAATTCTGTGACAGCGTGGAGTTGTGGAAAAAGCCGATTATTTCCAAGCGAATCGCATATTTTAGTCGAAGCCACGGTTAGTGTGTTTTCCTGAAACTCAACTCCCTGAAACTTTCTGTATCAGAGAAGCAGTAGAACTGGACGTTGATATATGAACCAAAAACAGCTAGGGACATAGAAATAAACTTAATAATGTTACGTGGTGACATCATATTACAAATTTTCAAGCTTTCCCGAACCTTTTTTACACTGGGACTATTTTATATTAAGGTGTTGTCGTGTATTTTTATGTAATGAAGAACTAGAATATTTTTACAAAATAATGATAAAGATCTTATCCTCTTGAACTAATATACATATTTATGAAAACAGCACAAAACAAATCAAAAATGAAAAGATATATTTTAAATTGAAGTTGAATACTAAATTAGAATATTTATAAAATAAATCCATTGATTGTATATATCAAACTGTCTATGTAGATGTTAATTGATATATATATATATATATATATATATATATATATATATATATATATATATATATATATATATATATATATATATATATATATATATATATATATATATATATATATATATATGTACATATATATTTATATATATTTACTGAATTTCACTGAATTGTTTAAAATTTACAAATTTGACCATATATATCTCTGGGTATTAATTGATATGTATTTATGTACTTATAATACTAATAATATTTGTAACAAATATACAATGTTTCTGGCCAGAGAGGCGCATTGGGGTTACATGTTAGGCCTTCCTGGTATAAATTAAAAAAATAAAATAAAATAAAATCATTTTGTTTAAACTCCTAGAACGCTAGTTTTAGATCTTTGTCAAAAATGACGGAAACCCAGTCAGTTTGAAGTAAGTTGTAGAATATCTTGGCGTAAACACTGTTATTAGTACGAGTTATACAATACAATGGCATCAGTGCAAATCTTTGCTGATCATCATAACAAGCGGAAATCCGGCTGTCGTCAGATTGTCGTTGTTTAAACGCGAATCTGATAATAACGATAGTTATAGCTCGTAGGAATACTTGGAAATCTGTCAAAAGTGTGAGGTAATTTAGGAATAATTTTAGATGAAGTCTCAAACGTGCATGGTATTTAGTGATACGAAAATTTACCATGGGAGGAAAAATGTAATTGTGCTTTTCTTAAACTTTTTATCATATTTACTAGGGATGATAGAAAATGATTGGAAATGCAATATTGCACCTAATTATCGTTCTCGATTATGCATCGTCTAATACTGGGTGTAAATTATCTAACTAGTTATCCGTTTCATCTTCATTAGTCCAATATACTGATAGCTTAATTCAGTTGACTTAAAATACTGATCTGATAAGTTGGTCAAATATTTTGCTTCCCGAAATCTAAAGTGCTCAGCTCTATCTGGGCTAAAATTAACTTGAAATAAATTGCAATCGTAATGAAAGCCAAAGCTCGCATCATTGGATTTTTATTATGTTGGCCGTTTTGACGAAATCAACTACTGGTAAATATTTTCATGAGATAAATTAATGTTATTGGTACTAAAACCATTCCGGTATGACCAAGAGATTCTATGTATATGTTACACCGAATCCATGAAATTATCTATTACAAGCATTCGGCAAGAGAATTGTCGAATGCGTGAAAAATGCAAGCACGTTGCCCAGTTCACGGATTCTGTAAATTATTTGCCGAATGCGTGAACTGGACAGCGTGTTATATTATAACCAAGTGTCAAAGTGACAGCTGAATAAGGATGGTTAATTTAGTTTAATTTACATATTATTATGTATAATATGACTACATACATATGTTTCACTGTTAAAATATTGATCAGAATGTATAAAAATGGCATTAATTTATGTATAAGTCATATGAGATGATCGAAACATATGTATGTAGTCATATTAAACATAATAATATGTAAATTAAACTAAATTAAACATCCTCATTCAGCTGTCACTTTGACACTTGTCCACGCTGTCCAGTTCTAAAAAACAACACCGGAGCGCTCCTGTCTATTTGCCGACTCCATGCTTTGAGCAGACAAATTCTTGCCGAATACACGCATTCGCCCAAAAATTTGCCAAATCCGTGAACTGGGCAACATGCTTGCATTTTTCACGCATTCGGCAATTCTCTTGCCGAATGCGTGTAATAGTCAATTTCACGGATTCGGTGTAACATATACATATATAAGTGAAATTTTCACTACATTTCAAACGAATTTTTTTAATCAAGTAATAACTTATATGATCCAACTATTTACTATGATCTTGATTATTCAAGAAATTGTTTATGTTGACTTCAAGGCGTGTGTGAAAAGGAGTGTTGACTTTGTTGTGCACGTAGGAGGCTTCCCACAGTTCCCAAATAGTTCGCGATTCCCATGAATGAGCCTTTGCGCTCTCGTTTCTAAATATAAATTCACTCGACGCACAATAAGTAGAGCAGTCGATACTCCATAGTAAAACTCGCAAATGCGACGGCCTGCTGTGCGCGCGCACTGCGAGCCAGAGCGAGCCCTCGCTCTCGACCAATCACAACGCAACTCGTCACAAACACACTTATAACTGCCCGTATACGTGTATCGTGCAGCGTGCGGCTCACGGTGACGTCAACAACGTACCGAGTATTTAATTAAATATTTACAATATTATTTTCTAATTATATCCACTGTGTTTGTATTATATAAATATCTGAATATACGTATGTATAGCATTTCAACTAGCCGGAATCAATTTAAATATACATATTATGTGTGCAGTCGACGCTAGCATATCTGGCGAGATGATTTCGGGGAAAACAATGATTTTCCACTAAATTGAATTCAAATTTTGCAATTATCAGCTGTCAACATTCTTTGTTAGGATATAATATATTGTAATTTTTACTTTTTAATCTAAAGAAGTAGCTATACTTTCGGAAAATTTAAAGTTTTCCACAGAATTTTCATAGCTGATAGATCTTTTTTCTTTTTGGAACATTTTATATAAATTTTCTTTTTGGAACATTTTATAATTGTATATAGCAATTCATACTTTGAAATGGCTGTAAGAAATAAGAACTACGTGCTTTCAAGGTATTCTTAAACTAGGAAATCTTTTGCTTTCTATTTTTCAATCTACACATGTTTCCAAAACTGAAACATTTCATTGTTTTTTTTTTTTTTATCTTAACAATCCATTTACTCCAATTAAAGTAATGTCCCTTTCATAAACAAAATCAATGCTTCAAAGAGTTGCAATGGGCGAAAAAGGAATAAATAAAAATCAATTCCACTAAGTTTTGTCTGCAGAAGGGTTGAAAGGGTTGAAAGTTTCGAGTTTCCATTTAACATTGCACTGGTGAACTACGAGATTCAATACTTTTCATCTCCACACAAAGAGTGTGTGGGAGTACTGAAAGCATTCTGTGGTAAGAAATCGATTTTACAAGCTATTTGGTGCATGGTACGTACTTGCAGATAAATCGTTTCATAACACTTTAAATGCATTTTTGCAACTAGTCAGTAATGCGCAACTGTCGCAAATTAATTTTGTAGTCGAGCGCTTACTATACCCAGATTTTACCATAATTAGAGACACGGCAGTATGATTATTGATCAAAACTATACTTAAATACAATTCAAGTACAAAAAAAATTACTTCAAAGTACAAACATATACATATGTATGTATGTAAGAAAAGACTTTTCTAGTCGAAATAATAGTTACATAATGTATTTTCTCGTAGTTTCTTTGTTTTACCGAATAGTTTAACTTGTTATATCCCTGTTAGCGTTTTTAACTATGTAATACGCATTTCAGCAGAATAGACTAGTGGTTAGCATATAATGCTTTGAACAAATAGTCACAAGTTCAAATCTCACTGATTTCCGCTGGTCAGACCTTGGATTTGTGAATTCGGGTGATTGTGAGTCCAAGTCGATCGTTTCCTATCAGAATTTCATTGAAACGGTTCCACCTAATTGGTAACCTTACCCAGTTTCTCGCAAATCTCGAGTTTCAGCAATATCAAATTTCGCTGAATTGTATAAAATGCCGCAAATTTACAAATTTGATCATAGATGTCTCTGTAGATGTTAATTGATATATATTTACTTTGTATAATGATACTTGTATCAAATGTACAATGTTTCTGACGAAGAAGGCGCATTGAGGTTACCTGTTAGGCCGTCCTGGTATAAATTAAAAATAATAATAATTTCTATTCTTTCAAATGCATTATTGATTCAGTTTGAAAATATTCAACGTCACAATATATCTAAAGAAGGTGTTCTCGTGTAGTTCTATGCAATGAAAAACTATGTAGAATATTTTAATAAAATAATGATAAAGATATAACTATTATCCTCTTGTACACTCTTGCACATAGATGAGTAATAAGCAGAACTAATATATGAAAACAGCACAAAACAAATCCAAAATGAAAATATATATTTTAAATGAAGTTGAATACTAAATCAGCATATTTATAAAATAAATCCAACAGCGCAAATAATGGAATAAATTGAAAAGTGAAAAATTGTACATAATACTACTATAAAGCATGATAAGTTTAACTATAACACAGCAGACACAATATAGTTTTTCCAGTGATGGATAGCTTCCAAACTATTAAAGCAATAGTGATATACTAAATAGTACATTTCACAGTAGATTGCACATCAGCGTATCTTTTGCTGCCAGGCTTATTTACGACTTCTGCTCGTATCAATCGATACATATTTCAATGCCAGTCGATGACGTAAGTTTAACCGAAAAATATTTCAAGTGTTGGATCAATAAACAGTCACAACAGTCCGTTTATACAAATTAAGATTGGTGTGATTGAATATGCACACGGTCGTAAGCTACGAACTCAATCGTGATTAATGGAGCGCGGCATAATTGCGTAATTGTGACGCGCAGAAGTGAAAAAGGCTGTTTAAATCTCGTTTCATCTATGTCGCTTTAATATTTACAGGCGATTAATAATAGAGACTAAAGGTTGAGGGTCACTGGCGTCCCTTTTGACTCCCACGCCCTTCGTATGACGTCATTCTCGACAGTGGAAAACACCTTGAAAAGTGCACTCTTCGCAAAACGCAACTCGCAAACATGCTTGTGATCTGTCCTTTGTGAAAATTCAAGATGGCCGATAGTGATTCTGCTTCTATCGAGTCTTTCAATGGCACTGCATTCTTCTAAATGATGAAAAGATTTATAAAATCGATGGTGCTAGTGTCGCCTTCGAGACCTCGTTCATCAAAGACAAGGGGATGTTTACCCTTATATAGATAAATATAATGTCAGCTCTTTGTACATCACAGTTGAGCCAATTTCATTAGTTGGAGTGTATAAAACGAATACCTTTTTTTATACTTACTTAACTGTTACAAAAGACCCAACTGCTTCAAATTTCAATAAAAAGGAGTTATTAAGTGATTGGATCTCGATTCGTTATAAATGAGTAAAAAAGAGAAGATTCGTCTTTAAATAAACTCAGAGCAGTACGAATGATTTTGGCGCCCCTTTATGTCCTTTTCAAAAGCTAAATGGCGTAAACATAATTGAATAAATATTTTATAATGAAAATTATCTATTGCGTTAAAATTACGTTATACAAAAAAAAACGTAAAATATAATTTTATTTATAAATCTTATATATATATATATATATATATATATATATATATATATATATATATATATATATATATATATATATATATAATGCGAAACGGCGCCTGTAATTCGTTTCTGATTGGGCCTCGTAAAAGTTGTTTCCGATTGGCTGGATTGGTCAAAGACGTTTGTGATTGGTCGGTCGTTAAATAATTTTAACTTTTTTCGATTCAAACAATTTTAATAATAATAAAATAAAGATTTACCGAGCGAAGCCGGGTATCACCACTAGTTTATAAATAATAAAACATTATATACATTCGTGGTACTATGTAATTGAACTACCCATACTTACTTGAAATTTAAATAAAAAAACGTATCTATAGTTATATTTTTCTAGCTTTTATTATTTTATATCTTTTCTGAAGTAATATACATATATAGTATTGACATTATTTAAATCCTGAGTTTCGGCTTCTCTTTGAACGAATAAAATCCAGAGTTAAAAAAAAATGACTTGCGCTAATGGGTACCCACTAAATAACAGTCCTCTTTAAGTCTAAGCTTTTAAATGAAATCTTAAATAAATCTATTGTTTGTATTGTATTTTTCGTCGTAAGAAAGTTTTGCTTCCCGCTCCGACAACCTTTCAGATATTTGCGCCCTTACGGTTCTGAATACACTTTTTATTATATGTAGTTATACTTGTACATACTTAAGTTTCATTAGTTCGATTGACAAATTATCCTACCACAGTCTGCTGTCATATTAGAGAAATAGGTTCATCTTCAAAAACCAGAACTATAATATTCAATTTGAGTCATCCAATGCTTTATGGCCGCATCTCAATGATAATATTTAACTTTTTTAGTTGCCGTACTGACCTGGGAATCCTATTTTTAGTAATATTTCGAGTTATTAATTTTGAAAACTTCATTGTTCAAACGTGTGAAAAAGATGGATCGTCTTTCATTCGCCTTAAAATAAAAATAAAAATACAAATGGCCGTTTTTTTCGTTGTCAATTGAAATGGAGATGTTTAAAATTCAAGAATGCAATTGGACAAAATGACCGGTTGTATTGAAAAAAGCGCTCCAGTAGTTTCTTAAGAAAATAAAAACAGGATATTTAGAACTGGAATTTCCGGAAATCTGGAATCTTTCCAGTCCAAAAATAAGACAGAGTGAAAATGGCGCTCTTTGTGTACGAAAAACAAGTCGCTCGTTGAACAGAAACGTTCATATTTAACGAGGTACTCATTTTTTAAATTGGGAACTACTATACAACCCTTAAAGCAAAGAATATATGTATGTATGTAGGTATGTCTCTTTGTGATGGCGATTATACAAAAGAAGACTCGCTTATGCAAGCGGTCATTTTTTTTTCTATCGTCTACTAGTTGAAGATTGTGTATTTATTTCTAAATTTTTATTTTAGTGCACCGAAAAGTAATTATGTAAAATAGCCTTGTGAGAATGGACGCGAGTTGGCAACACTGACGCGTGACGTTTGCCGAACTTAACCTCGCTTTTCATTATTGAATACATTTGCCATGTAGTTTGTTTTTACTTCTCCGTGTTCTATTTGGGTGTGTAAATAAATAAGCGACCAGCTGTTTCAGTTTACGTCCGCCACGGTGGCGCTGCCAACGCTAAAATCAATGTCTCCTTTTTCCCGCGCGACCTCATGACGTCATAGGTCACGGGTCACCGAGTGTTGCCATTGTTGAGCTCGAAATGTGTCCACACATTACAAACAGTGCACTACAAGCTCTCCAGGCACAATTTCATTATGGAAGTAATGGCCGATAAAAATGACAGACGAGTCTTTCCCTATGAAAGATTGGGCCGATTAGCTTTTATATTAATAAATGTAACTGGAAACTTTAGACTGTAGTTAATAAAATAAAAATTTTATGCCTACATAATTTATAGTTATACATGTATAGTACGGATCCCAAATATTCGAATATCGAATAGTAGCTTTAAATTACATACACTGTTCGACAAATAACGATTTTTTTTTTGGTTCAGAGACGAGATATGACTTTTCTTATAGATCTATGCCCAGAGAACACGAATCTGGTAATAAAAAATGTTGATTGGCTTGAGATTCGGTTAAATATGTGTTTTTTAATTATCTTTATATGAGAATTAAATAAAATTCTTATTAGAAAAATCATATTTCGACTCGTCTTGTGGATTAATAACAAAAATTCGTTTATTTTATCGAGGTAAGCAATAATAAAAAATCAATAGAAATTTTCAGCTTCAAAGAAGTACCAAGTCTCAATGAGCAAGTCCGGTTTGATCGTTTTAATTTTGACGTTGTAGTTATTTTTAGCTTTCAAATTTCTCTAAGTAGTCGTCCAGTTCAAATCGAAAGTACGTATTTTCACTTGGGATTTTTTTCCACTGTTAATACTATTTTATATTGAGTATTTTCTATTGAAAGATGTTTATTGGGATAGTGTTCTGGCGACACTATTTTTTGTTTCCGTTTAAAATGGTTAACTGGAAGTGTGCTGAATTTTAAATCGGTAAAATTTCGAGCTATAAAGACAATTTAATATATTATCCCTATTAATTAAATTCATATTCGTGTAAATACTAGTACGAGAATTTAGCTCGCAATTTTATCGATTTAAAATTCAGCACACTTCCATTAACTCTTTAAAACGAAAACAAAAAATAGTGTGGCCAGAACATTATTCCAATAAATATGTTTCAATAGAAAATACTCAATATAAAATATTATTAACAGTGGGAAAAAATCCCAAGTGAAAATACTTAATTTTGCCTTTTGATTTAAGCTGGACGACTTTTTAGAGAAATTTGACAGCTAAAAAGTACTACAAATGAAAGATAAAATACCCGACTATAGATTCCAATATTCATTTCGAACAGGAAATTCAAAATTAATGAAAATGAAAAGTCATATCTCGTCTCTGAAGCATTTTTCGTGTCGAACAGTGTTATTTATTTGTAGTTTTAAGAAGTTCAAGATATTATTAAAATTTTAAGAGAATCATTATCCGGAACATCAAATAGAACTAAATGTGCTGTAGATTGAAAATAAAAAAATAAGTTCGTATGAAAAGTATTCGAATTTGGGATTTGGGATCCCTAATGTAAAGTCATCAAAAAGTGTAATCAAAAAAGTAATCAAGTTAAAACGTCTGGTTCATTATTTAATAATATTTTGAATTTTTCAAAAATTTGCTACTTACCTACTACCTATTAGTTTATCGCTTAGACAAAGTCTACGGTTGATAAATCATCTCGATAAGCTGTACGACTGATCGAAATGTCTATTTGTGAAAACTTAACCACAATGCTAACATATTATTTTTGTAGAAAATACTTTCTTACTTATTACCATTATTTCTCAACCATGGATAAAATTAGATTATCATTTATATACAGATTTATTTCAATACAATTTTACTCCGATAATAATCGATTCTTTGGTAGCAATATTTAAGATTTGATGCTTTCATTTTTGTATTATTTAATATTGAATTTATTTTCAAGATAGTCGAGATTTCTCGCATCATATATGACATATATATTTATTGTGACATCTGAAATCGCGCAGAATTATTTTTGTCAAAATTTGGTGTCTCCGTTTCAAAGTGGATTACTGTCGGAAGAGAAGAGAATTCAATTTCACCGTGACATAAATGGGTCACCTTTTTTCTGTCCATGTGCCAAAATTCGTAACGGAAAACTTAAATCTAAAATCAATAGAATAATAAGTCTAGCAAAGTGCGTACACTAATATAGAATAAAAATTTCGCATATGAACTAATACATAGATATATTTACGCTCTAACAATGTATTACAACTATTTTGTCATAAAAATATACATTTTTATTATTGACTACATCTCTTTTTATATCTGTCATAATAATAATATTGAAAAATTATTGTAATCTGTCACTTAAAAACAATTCAAGATGGCCGTTCACTCGAATCTTCTCTCCCGAAACTCGGTATCCGCGCAAATCGACGAATTTCGCAAGCCGGGCTAAATTTACGACACTCTACCGCAAATATTTGAAGTATGTATGTAGATATGTTTTCGGAAAACGATGACTGGCATCACCGCGAATAATTAAACCCGACAGCTTGACTCGCGAAAGGTCGTTAAATACATAAAACGAAGATAATCCGCTGGGCGGGTACAAAATGTAAGGTCACCTCAAAATGGCCGTCGTTAGCAAATCGGATAGAAAGTAATTGCATACTTAAATTTTTCGATTTGTGTCACAGCAGGGCAATATCTTTAAATATATTTGTGTCACATAAAGGAAATACCGTACTAAAGATCCCTTACTTTAACACCACCGGTACATTTTCAACTTTTCTTTTAATCATTTATAAGTACAATTCAATTGATTGAAATCTACACGCATTTGATACAGATTCCAGGAATTTCATTATTACTTTGTCTATGTAGTAGTAACAATAGATGAAGTTTTGTGATCATGCAAAAATTCCTACTCGAGATTTTGACTGATTCGAACTCAAAATCGATTACTGATCACGTTTTCATTATCAAGAAAAAAATATATACATCGGAAATATATCAAATATATCGGACCGAAACAAAGTGAATTAGGTACAAGAAAAAAAAAGTTTTTTAAAAACATACATCTTCTATAATTTGTATATGAAATTATTATTTTGAATAAAAACAATAATTTTATTTTACTACCGCCATCTATGTTTAAAACTAATAAACAAACGATGGATAAACGTCAACGACTATCTCGCCGGGCAGATATCAAACGCGTCATACACGATATTTTTGCACCTTCGTAATGACGGAGAATCCATTTACTTATATTGATGACCAAAATGAGCAATATGGCAAAGTATGAAAACGATCGGATAAGAGGCAAACTTTTTCCTGAATTGTAATCGTAAGTGAAACGTAAAGGATGTATGTATGTGTGTCTGTGTATTTTGGAGATTTTTTGAACACCGTTAGTCCTATCGAACTGAAACTTAGTATCGGTTACTGAAATTCTTATGGACACGACATAATTTTTTTTCAAATTTTTAAGTTGAGCGGAAATGGTACCTCCCCTTATAGGTGTCCCCTTTTTTTAAGTTTTTGAATTCAATTATCTCCCAAACCGCTAACTAGTGGTGTAGTGCTAAATAAAAAAGAACCAGGTCGTTGTTTAAGTTTTACGACCCCCCCCCCCCCCCACCTTTTTCCTTACTAAAAAAAAAGTTGTATCCTAATATTGGTAGATCAAATATTTGTAAAAAAAATCAAATAATAATTAACAAATATTCTTCTCTCGTAGAAATTATGATGTATTTTTTCATATTTTTTGAAAACTTCCATAATGCATCCTCTTTAGCATCTTTGATTTTACAAAACCCGCGCTTGTGTGTCAACAGCAACATTTGCTTTTAGCAATGCCAAAACCATGTATACATACATACGTCAAAAAACTATCAATTTTTAACATGTGAATTTTGATATGACTATTCATTTAAACTGAGTTCCCTCATTTTATCTATCCTCTTTTAAGTTTTGAATGTGCTCAGATTAATATTCGATAGAACGAGAGTCTGCTCACAATATTTGGAATACAACATTTTGTATGAAATTTTAGTCAAAATATTTTTAATTGTACTCGAAAAACAATGTTTATATCAATTAAAGTGCCAGGGCGGTTACCTGGCCCGACTACACCACTGCCGCTAATTAAATCGGACTAAAATTATTTTTACATGTAATAGATATAATAATTTTTAAATATTTTTATCTGAACCGGAAGTACTCTAGTTTTTTTTTGTTTTTAAACCTACCTTCCTTAATTTTTCAACTTGTAATGACGTCTGATCATTTTGAAAAGAAAGATTCACACATTGAACAATTCAATAAATTATATACTGCAATAAAAATCAATTCACAATTCAAAGCCAAGCTTTACAGGTATTCGATATCTCGGTGAACATTATCACCAATGAAGGCGTAGAGGGGGTAAACCACATGGCGTGCGGTTTTAACGAATAAAAATCAATAATCAATGCCAGATAATCGTAAACGGTTTATCGCTCATACACGTTATAGTTAACCGTTCGCGATTATTGCAGCGCGAAAGACATTTCAAGATGGCCGACCTCGCGAAGAAGGCCACTTCAATGATGTGGATTAAAGTGGAATCTCCGCGATTGCGGAAACCTCACAGTGCATCGTTTAATCAATCCCGAGACGATGCATCCAACAGAAGTGTGTGTGTGTATACATACATATATGTATGCATACGAAAGATGTATTCTTTCTCACGGTAGACAAAATGGCGGCGCGAAGACAATGCACAGTGGCGCCATTCCAAAGCGTAGACGTCGTCGAAGGTGAAAGTGAGTGACAGTCAATGTTGCCAAAATCCTTGAGCCGTAACGACTTGCGTAATGTCGTAAGTTCGCACGAGATTCATAACAAAATTTCAATAGTATATACATATATTTTTTCTATTTTTGTAAAACTGAAAAAAATACCCAGTTATATTTAGATTAAAGCTCCAATATACACAAGTAAGTAATTCAATCAAAACTCTCACAGATATGTATGCACGCATAATGCATATGTCGATGGCTTGGTGCGCAGATATTGTATGTCCATTTTTTAATTTGTATCGAATTTTAAATTCGTAGATTCCAGAATAATTCAGGCTTTTCCTTTCAAGGATTAATTAATTCCAGATCGCGGGGTCGAACTTACCCCCCGCGTGCCAAGAGCGGTATACGCAGACCGTTCGAATATAGTCCTGATCGAGAAAATGCTTTAAATAACACAATTTAATTGCGATCTACATATATACATATATGTAATTTATAATATTCAAGGTTGCGAGGTCGATGACCGCGGTTTGTTTATACATAATTGTGGGTTTTGTAAATTAAACATACATTTTTGCTTACGTCACGCGATGTAAAAATACGTACTTTTCATATTATCCGATTTCAATTTCGACTTCGATGTTGATTTCGGGTTTTATAATTTTATTATAATTTTTTATTGCATAATTTTATAAGCATTAACGATTCCCGATTTCTGTTTCAGTTCCGATTCCGATTAATTATTACTATTCATATTGTAATTTTATTTTAAATCATGTGTCAATCCAAAAGCACCCGTTGAAATTTCAACGGGTATAAAAATAGTGTATGTATAGGTGTGGTACAAATTTAAAAAGAAATGTTAAAATATTAAAACATCGAGCGCCATAATACGGAAAAATCTATTGTAGTAATATATTTGTAAGAAAACTTGTGACTACATAATAGGTGGAAAAGACTTCGATAATGGTTTGATGTAGTTTATTGAAATGTAAAATTTGCACGTGGTGGGCCAGCGGAGCGTACGGAACACAAGCTGTCCGTACGCCGTCTACTCGGTGACTCTGTCGACCGTCGCGTATTTCCGCTTGGGCCGACACTAATGCCAACTCGTCAATAATGCCAATCGACAATCAGTTAATAAGACTGTTTGCCACACGTCATTACAAAAGTCGGAACATAGTCCCACATAGGAAAACTGTTGAACAATACAGTTATTCTACAGAGTTACAGCATTACTGACGAGTCGTTTACAATAAATCATAGCTCTTAAAATAATTAAATAGAGGGTGAATAATGAAACCTTTGCCTCATCCAGTGTGAGGATAAAATCAATTTATTGGTTCAGTAATATTTCAACTTATAGGTATACCTCTGGTGAATGTTGTTTCTATTTACATTAAAATTTTTGAAATCTCCTTTGAAGCTGTGAATAAGCATTACAAGATAAGTTTACTTTAAAGAAGAGAGAGTGGACTGTATATGGTTTAAAACTTAAGCATTCCTCATCTTGATGTTAACTTAGACAATACAATGTTGACACTGTTACAGTTGTCAAGACAGATCAGCTATTACCGATCAACTAAACTTGATTAGTGAGTGTAATGCTCCTAAGTTAACTTGATTTCATCAACAAGTAGCACAAACATTGCTAAATTAAAAGTAAATTGGAAAGTCATTCATTCATTCCTACAAGCAGGAAATGAAGGCGAACTATGATTATAGATGTCTCTACGTTAAACATCGAAATGTTCAGTATTATAATATTTACTTATTCTATGATTCACATAAATACTATAAACAGTAAGAGTTAACTTATGTTTTCATAACAAGAAACATAAGACCTGCGGATGACTCCCGGCAGGTTATAATTAAGTAGACATGAAATAATTTAAGATGCTCCATTAAGTGTGGCTTGGAGACTAACATTAACAAATCATGAATCTAATTTTAACTGTCAAATTTGAACAGTTTATTTTAAACTCGGATATAATCCTTCCGAGTGATGACATGAGACAAGTCTTATATTATAAAGACAAAATGATTAGATTAAATTCGGAGATATATACTGCCGAATGTTAAAATGAAAATAGCTTAAATTATACACACAACACAATTAAAGTGAATTACGGAGTACTACTATTAACATTGAATGATTTAAACTCATGATTACATCTAATAAGTAATATGAGTTGGGGGTAGTGTCTTCGGGTTAAACTAAGCTACCGAAGTTGACGGAATTGAAGCTGCTGTTTCTCCTCCCTCTTGCTGATCTTCCTTCCTGTCAAGTGGTCCTTGTGGTAGAATCGGCAATGGCGCCACTAGATGACTGGACCGACGAAACTCTCCGCTGGCAGTAAAGACGTCGACGACTCGAACTCTGCCATCTGGTCCGGGATACAATTTAGTGACTCGACCCAAGACCCATCGGGTTGGCAGCATGTGTTCCTCCTTTAACAGGACCATTTGACCCACACTCAGATTGTTGCTCGAGTCCTTCTTCCATTTGTGTCGTAACTGCAAAGAATGTAAATATTCCGCCGACCAACGTTTCCAAAATGCTGCTGTGGTCAATTGTATCTGAAGCAGATTGGCATGGACATTAGTGTTATATTTAACCTCCATTGGAAGAGCGAGTAAGGATCTGCCAATTAAGAAATGTCCAGGTGTGAGGGGTAAAAGGTCTAGTGGATCCGAAGACAAGGGACTAAGAGGACGGGAATTCATGCAAGCTTCTATTTGAGTCAATACCGTACAAAATGATTCGAAATTTAAGGTGGTGGCCTTTAACACCTTGTTTAAATGAATCTTCATGGATTTAACCGCTGCTTCCCACAGCCCTCCCATGTGAGGCGCCCTTGGCGGGTTAAACTTCCAACGAATCCCTTCGGAGGCTACATACCGTAGTAGCTTCTCCTCATGAGGACGTTCGTAAATTAATTTTACTAAATTAACGAGTTCACGACTTGCACCGACAAAATTAGTAGCATTGTCGGAATATATCGTATTGGGCCTGCCACGTCTGGCTACGAATCTTCTTAAACAATTTAAGAAATTTGAACTCGTTAAGTCTCCGACAAGTTCCAAGTGAACTGCCTTACTGGAAAAACACACAAAGACACAAACGTAACCCTTAATTATCTTAGAATTCTTATTGCAACCACTCTTCACAGGAAAAGGTCCTGCGAAATCTATCCCCACATGACTGAAAGGAAAATTCGCAGTGGTACGTTCAAGCGGGAGTAATCCCATTAATCTATTGTGTGACAGTGGTTTATTTCTGAAACAAATGACACATGAACGCACCACTCCTTTGACAGTATTATGTCCGGCCAATGGCCAATAGGTCTGCCGCAATAACGACAGTAAGGCTTGAGTACCCAAGTGAATATATTTCAAGTGCGCATCTCGGACAATCATGTGTGTAAGTTTATGCTTATTTGACAAGATAATGGGTGACGTTGATAGAGTTGTTCCCAGAGGAAGTCTACTTCCAACACAAATTAAATTCTCGTGGAATAGAGGGGACAATTTAGCTAATTTACTGCTACTGGGAATTGGATGTCCCTTGCTCAGCAAACGATATTCCAATGGAAATGATTCCATTTGCGATAACCTTATCAAATTATTTAAAGCATCTTTTAATTCTAAAGCGGACGGTTCGTTATTTTCTTTAACGTTTAATTGTTTATTCCTTAGTGGCCGACGAACATATGATAAAACTCGAAGGAGTCTTGGAAGATGAGAATGTTTATCTATCCAATTATTTTCCCTCACAAGGGTAGCGTTAGTGACTACCCTTCTCTCTGGAAGATCTATTGTGATCTCAGGAGGTCTTCGAGGCCATCGTGATTCGTCTAATTTCAACCAACTAGGGCCGTCCCACCATAACGAATTATGATTTAATTCTGATGGTTGAGTCCCTCGAGAAATTAAATCTGCTGGATTGTCTGTAGAGGAGACATGGTACCACTCAATGGGTTGAGATATTGATTGGATTTCGGCCACTCGATTGGCAACGAAGGTGGTCCATTTACATGACTCTCCTCTAATCCAATGCAATGCGACGGTTGAATCCGTCCAATAATATTTTTCATTAATATGAATTGTTAATTGGTCTATTGTTGACTTCATTAACTTTGATAATAACATAGCGGAGCACAGCTCTAAACGCGGAATAGTTACAAAACTGAGCGGAGCGACTCTCGAACGAGAACACACAAGATGACATTTGGAATTTCCCAATTGATCAGTACATTTTACATAAATACAAGCACCATAAGCTTTCTCGGATGCGTCACAAAATCCGTGTGCCTGTATATTAATGACATTATTTAGTATTATCAATCTAGGAATTTTATAAAGTTTCATGACTGTATTGGATAATTGACAATCTTTCCATTTTTTGAAGATTGTCTGAGGAATGAATTCATCCCAACCAATGGTTTGTTGCCAGACAGATTGCATTAATATCTTATAATTAATTAACAATGGAGATAATAGTCCTAATGGGTCGAAGATCTGACTAATTACTGATAAAAAGTTTCTTTTTGTTATATTTTCAGTCTCGACTTCGGTTTGAACCTTAAATACAAAAACGTCTTCCCGCGGTTTCCAAAATAAACCTAAAGTTTTGTGTGATTCGTTAGAGAAGTTAAAATCTGAACAATCGTCAGCTTTAACATCCGTGATTATATCGGAGTTGTTCGATGTCCATTTGCTTAAGGGCATACCGGCTGATAATAATATGGTTTCCAGTTGAACCTTTAATAATTTACCAGCTTCAATAGTATTAGTTCCCGTGAGCAAATCATCAACATAAAAATCACGTTCGATCACTTTACTAGCGATGGGATATTTGTTTCTATTCTCCTCTGCTAACTGATTTAGACATCTAGTAGCTAAAAATGGGGCTGAAGCAGTTCCGAATGTTACTGTATTAAGCTTGTAATGCTTGAATTTACTCTGGGGATCTGTTCGCCAAATGATTCGTTGTACATTTTTATTTTTCTCTGCTATTTGAATCTGTCGGTACATCTGCTTAATATCCGCAGTAATCACGTATTTATGGAGTCGAAAGTTGAGTAGTAAACTTAACAAATCTGATTGGACACTAGGTCCCACCATCAAAATATTATTTAGTGAGATATTAGACGTTGTCTTTGCGGACGCATCAAAAACTACACGATATTTAGTGGTAAGGCTAGACTCCTTAACCACGACGTGATGAGGTAAATAACAATGAACCTCATGTGCCTCCGGAGGTTCACACTCTGACATATGTCCTAAATTTATGTACTCTTCTAAAACTTTATTGTATTCCATTTTTAAATTATTATTGGCTAAAAAACGTCTTTCCAAAGTTTTGTGTCTTTTCTCCGCAATGTGCAATGAACTTCCTAATACTACCGGGGAATTTTTATATGGTAAAGCTACACAAAATCTACCGTTTTTATCTCGTGATGTGTGTGCTTGGAAATGTTCCTCACATCTTTTCTCCTCAAGAGATTGATGTTTTACCATAGGAACCTGGTCGATCATCCAAAAGTTTTGAATGTGACTGTCTAATTGACTTAAGCCTATGTGGCTCTTCCCTGGAGCATTATTTACTTCGGGATATGGACCAACTATTGTCCATCCGAATTCGGTATCCTTTAAGATAGGCATACCTTTTCCTAACTGGATGGTTCCTGCTTTCATAGCATGAACGCAAATCTCGGCGCCGAGCAATAAATCGATTGGCGTCGGTTTATTCCAAAGGGGATCTGATAACTTGATTCCCGCTGGTATTGAAATTAACTGTTGATCCAGTTTCACAGTTGGAATTTCGCCAGTAATTTCTGGTAATACCAAACACAACACTTTGGTTGAGTAATTAGTGGTTGAAGACCTTATGGTCACCTTGGTGATGTGACGAATGCTACTTTCTTGATTAGCGATACCTACAATTTTTTGAGAGATTTTCTCTAATTTGAAGTTATTCTTCTTAGCGAAAGATGTGGTAACATAGTTGACTTGTGAGCCGGAATCTAATAATGTGCGACCCTTAACGACCGTTCCATTGGACGTTATAATGTCTACTTGTACCGTCGGTAAAATTATCTCCCTTTGAGAGAAATGAGTAGAATGAGCATTAATTGACTTCCTTCCCGTATTATTGGAACTAAATGTATCGTCCTGATGCAACAAAGTGTGATGGTTTTGTTTGCACCTTAAGCAATTATAGTTAGACTTGCAATTTGTTATCTTATGCGATGAATTTAAACATTTAAAACACATGTTATTAGATTTAACGAATTCATTTCTTTCCATACTGGATTTTGCTTTGAATTTATCACATTTGCCTATGAAATGATTATTTCGACAGAATGCGCATGCGTTTACCTTACTTGATGGGTTTTTGTTCGCGACATGAGTTCTCATGATTCTTTGACGACTATGAGGGAATTCCTTCACCGTAGTTACAGATGCAGTAGATTGTAATACATTACATCTATTCTGCAAGAATGTCTCTAAACTTTCATATGGTGGCATTTCTCTGCTAACCAGCGATATTTCCCAGTCTCTTACTATATTAAAAGGTAATTTCCTTAGAACTAAACATGTTACCCATGGATCTAAAATTTCTCTCGCGTAACCCAACGATTCAATGTTTTTAATACACACTGTTACCTGATTCAATAGATTTCTCAATTCGATATGTGATTCTCTTGTGATTAATTTTAAGTCACAAAGTGAATTAATCCTAGTTTTGAGATTAAGTCTTGGTAAATTATATTGCTTGTCTAAAATACTCCAAGCTATTTCGTAATTGTCTGAGCTAATATCTAAACCTGATACAGCTGCCAAAGCGGGACCGATTAAGGATTGATGCAAATATTGCAATTTCGTGACATTCGAATATTCCGTTTTGTTTCCTATTATATTCTTAAAAGCTTGTTGAAACGATTGCCATTCAGATGGATCTCCCTGAAATGTGGGAATGGTTAACGTCGGTAACTTATCTCTAGCAAATTTAATTGTTGCTTGCTCTACCTTCAGTTTACAATCTTGAATGGATTGTCTCTCTAATGCTGCTTTAAGATTTTGACTTGTCATTGTGATTATGTAGAACTCTTCGTCTATTTGATCCGCCTGCTCTATATCTGTGATGTTGTCTAAATACTCATAATGGAGTTTTTGGAGATAGTCGTATGCCTTTTCAATAAATTGATACTGTCCTTCATTTATTTCGGAGATTCTGTCTATTTTCTCCTGTAGTCTTTTAAACGCGCCCGAATACCTTAATTCTATTGACGTCATTGTAACTTCTACTTTATTTTCTTTCGCTAATGTTTTTATCGATTGAGTCTGACTTCGAGTCTGATGTATTCTAGAGCTTGACCTGTCTCTAATAGGTTCTACGTCCCTAGTTGGATTTCGACCTTTATGCGACTGGGAAGTCGAAGCTTCTATTACCTCGTTTTCAGCACTTGACATTTGTTTCAGAAAGTTGCACTATTTCGTCTCATAAATACAGTTATTCTCTACTATAGCTGTCAATTGAACTATTCGTAGAGATAAGGTAATAATATTCAATGATTAACCGTGAATCTTAATATTCTACTTTAACTATTATCACCAGAATCTATCCAACATATTTTGGAAGAAATAACAACCCTAAATTGGTGGGTGCTTGATTTAAACCACTTTGGGGCTACAAGTCTTGTGATTTATTTTAAATCACCACTGTTTCATCACACATTATGAAACAAAGAGATCTACCGATGTATGAATATGCCGGTATGTACTTGATTTAATCCACTTTGGGGCTACAAGTGTAATTCCACATTTATCGTGGAAGGGGGGGGGGGGAGGGTGTTTCTACACACATTAAGAAACAAAGATCTACCGATATGAATACCGGTATGTACTTGGTTTAAGCCACTTTGGGGCTACAAGTATAATTCCACATTTATCGTGGAAGGGGGGGGGGGGAGGGTGTTTCTACACACATTAAGAAACAAAGATCTACCGATATGAATATACCGGTATGTACTTGATTTAATCCACTTTGGGGCTACAAGTATAATTCTCCACGTGCTTTGCTAATTTTACACTACATCTGATTTTACACTTTTAATACGAAATTCGATGCGACCGATGAAACATTCCTTCGTAGCGCGATATTATTTTATACAATCGCGTTAATTAATTGTTATACTTTAAAACATATTTTAAAAACTGACCTACCCACATGATTGCCTTTTGAACAGATTGCCTGAGATTGAATACATTCACTTACTTGAATATCCTTTACGATGTTTATGTGATCGTTCCGATAATTTTGGATTACCTCTGTGTCCCATGCGTCTTTGTAGGTTATGTTTTTATTTATATATTTTCTGCGTCAATCACGCGGTCATGTACCTCTGTACATCAATCAATATATTGCTGAAATAGAAGCAAACATGTTATTAGTATTGGAAAGGTATGGATAGTAACAAAGGAACGATACCGATTTCTTAATTGACATCCATTTTTTCTCGACCACGTTTTTTCCTATTGGTTTGTCCGTTTGGTGTTGTGGCCTAGGTTACTGGTGTCCGGTTCGAAGTGACCATCATGGAAAAGACTTCGATAATGGTTTGATGTAGTTTATTGAAATGTAAAATTTGCACGTGGTGGTTCAGCGGAGCGTACGGAACACAAGATGTCCGTACGCCGTCTACTCGGTGACTCTGTCGACCGTCGCGTATTTCCGCTTGGGCCGACACTAATGCCAACTCGTCAATAATGCCAATCGACAATCAGTTAATAAGACTGTTTGCCACACGTCATTACAAAAGTCGGAACAATAGGTATTAAATAGAAATATTTTAAACTATGAATAAATAAGATCGTATTTATTTAATAAAAAATAATATTAATTTGAAAGCTAAAATTAAACAATTGAACTTCGTTTCCTTTACAAAATGAATCTACGAAGAAAAATGAGCAATATGGCAAAGTATGAAAACGATCGGATAAGAGATAAAAATGACCACTGACACGAAAGCCATGTGAAACGTAAAGGAGGTATGTAAAAATCACCAAAAGGACTATTCGTCTCGATTTTCATATGAAATATAAAATAACACAATATATTGATCTACTTCCTATTTATATTATATTTCATTACATTACGTAAACAATGGAAAGCAATCAAGTTGAGTGCAGCGTAATCCGATTTTCAGCTCAACAAATACATTCGTAACTGTATGTATGTATACTATAAATGGATATAATCCAAAATGGCTTATGATAACATAAATCCTCTGATTGCATCGTAAATAGCTATATTTTCCGAATTTCGAAAGTTCTCAACGTCAATTTGGCACTACGCCTGCTTTAAGTAAAAAAATTAGTACTTTGACCGCCCGAGTACGCACATTAACCGTATTGTATAATATCTAGACTAAATTCAGAATAGCCCAAAGGCATATTCTATTTTCAGTGCGATTTGAATAAGTGCCATTCGTGCGTACACATGTATGAATGATTATGTTGGCATGCTTGAGTCACAGGTGCTTCTGTCAATTGAGAATGACTCGTTTGGCAACCTTACCACGTGTCCCATCCGATTTGATCCTATATACATATGTACATGTATGTGAAATATTTACTATTTGAATGAACGATTTGTAGCACAAAAGTGGTTTAGTGAGTAAAAGCATATTTCTATGGAACAGTTCAGATTTCAACTTTTTTGAAAGCTTAAATTCGAATGTGTTATTAACACTGAGCAACAAAAAAAATATCAGAGTGACTAATCAATCTAAACTAAATTTCACTAAATTCAAATATGATAATAATTTTTGTTGGATTTTTATTGTTTATGAGACAAAAGAGCTTAAAAAATGTGCAGTTTTTTGGCTTTTGCAGTATTTACTTCAATATATTAATGTTGTGCCAAAAGTGATTATTAGAATCCATACGCAGATTGTTTATATTGAATGAGATTTTTAATTGCTTGAAAATACTTATAATTTATTATTAACCAGCAGCGTGGTCTAGTGGTGAATGTTGAATTATTTCGTACTTGATGTTACGAGTTCGATTCCTCGCTAAGTCTCGCTGTTGGCCAGACCTTGATTTGTCTAGGTCGATCGTTTCTTATCAGAATTTGCCAATTTTTCTGATTTTCATTGAAACGATTCCTGTAAAATTGGCGTTTCCTTCCCAATTTTCTGTTGCGAACCTTTAGTTATTGTTATATCTTAGGTTTCGCCATATTGCTCACCATAGATGTCTCTGTGGCTATTTATCGAATATAAATTTCGTATTGTTACATGAAAGTTATTCATCGTTATTTATCGTATTAATACGATGTTTGTAATATATGTACATATACTGACCATAGATGTCAGATATTGTTTAGATTTACATGTCTCTATGTAATAATTATGTGGACCAGGAAGGCGCATTTGGGACTTACCTGTTAAGCCTTCCTGGTATATTTGTAAAATAAAAATAAAAATATATAGCGAATTTCAAAAGTCAAAAATATATTATTTTTTACATATATTTTTGCTTAATATTATGAGCTTATTTGTTACTTAACCACGTTTATAAGGATTGATTTTTATCTCAATATTTTTATATAACTATCTAAACACATTAATTCTAGCGGTAAATGATTTTAAATTGAGTTAAAGAATGCGGTTGCTTAGATCGTATGCATATGTCAAGAGCGAGATAAAGAATGGAGAGCGCATCACTCCATCTCAATCGCTTACGTTCGCACACCGTCACGAACGATGAGCGTCCTGTCTAGAACATCTCATGTGGTACTTTAAAATCATTTACCACTCGAATGAGTGCGGTCAGATAAAATAAAAAATATTTAAATTGAAAAACAACCCTTGCAAACGTAGTGAAATATAGAACTGGTCTAATAAACGCATGATAGCTCGAGGAAAAAAAAAATTTTTTTGACTTAAAATTCACTAGATATGTATAATATGTATGTAAATATTTATAAATATTTTAAAGGAAGAAAATTATTAAAATTACAATATAAATATAAAACATTCTTGGCTCATTGCTTGTAAGTGAGAGCTAACGAATGTGAGCGAGTGAGATGGAGGGATGCGCTCTCCATTCTTCAACTCGCTCTTGTATCATCCATTTGGGGTAATTTTTAAAATCATTTAGTACGTTTTGATAAAACAAAAAAATGTTGACTTAAATAACCAACCCTTGTTAATGTGATAAAATGAAAAAATCACAATCAATATAAAAAACATTTGACTATTGATTCCACTCGCCTTTGGAATCTAGCAATGCTAGATTTTGAGTGAAAGTTAAAGTTAAATCTCATAAACGAGAAGAAGCTAACAAAAACCATTACCATATTCAAACATAGTGGGTCAAATTTAGTATAGATTCATTAGTCTCCGTTGCAGTAAGCAAAAAACTTGATGTTTCGTTGCCTAATGTAATTAATGTAAACTAATGTATGTAAGTACACGCAGATTAACTTGTTTATTAATACGATCGCGGCTATTACGAGGAAATGGCCAGTTTGGTTCAAGAGTTTATATAATATAACGAATACGCTAGCTTAACACGCCGTATAAGTTTTCAGAAATTAACATGCAAAATAATTCTCATTAAAAATATCAATTCACACGGATTCTAACAAAAGCACCGGCTATTGTTATTTTACAATGCGTTTGTTGGGAATTGAAAAGAGAATCATACTTGCAAATACATTTAAGTGGACAAGGATGTTTAATCCGTCAAAATAAACTTTTCAAGTTGATTATGATGATGATATTATGCCAATTTTGAGTCATAGTAAGGTTGTAGTGGCACAACGACATGGTCGAGTTTCGGTCACTGTCCTGCGAGCTGGGACCAACTCGGCCATGTTGGTTTGCCACTGCTTTACTTCCTTCCCGACCGTCGTATTAAACAGTCGCGTTCACAATCACCCTATCTCACACGTTCGTAAACCACGCGTTAATGAATAATGATCAATTAAATCGATAATAATTACCTCCACCGTTCTGTTGACAGAGATACGGAAACCTCCATATGTTCCCCAGCCCCACAGAATAGCCGATGATGGACAAGAAGAACTGCAACTTTCCAGACCAGGCGGCCCTGTCTTCTCCCGGCTCCATGTCGACATCAGGCCTCTGCAGAGAACCCCTGGACCCCTGCAAGACGATGGTGACTCCATGGTGTCCATCACCATTAGCTCTGGTGTTCAAAGGAGCCAACTCGTGGCCGTTGTTCCGCCCCTGCTCTACCTTACTCACCATATTTTTTACACTCACTATATGGATTTACTCAAAATAAATACTACTTTCTTCAAAATATATAAGCATATATATATATATATTGGCACCACACTATTACAGCACACTATATATATATAAATATATTTTTTTTCTATATTATTACTATTATTTATTTATTGTGAGGGTGATTTTGTATATTACAATATTTCGTTTTATCTGATCATCAAATCATCGGTTTTCTGGTGCAGTCCATCTTCTCCGATATGAACACCTTCTTGCTTTTATATCTGACGGCGTCTTTTTTGTCGAACGATACGCTCTCGATCAGTTCGCAGCACCTCGGAGTCATTCGAGTGCGTCCCACCGCCGTTGTGCCGCTAGGGTGCGCTGCATTCGCCGCAAAATCCAATATGGCGCCCGGTCTATCGGTCTACACGCGCGCAGACATTTCACGCTCACTTTGTCATCGGAGATGGCGCATGTCTGCGAAACAAGATGGCGGAGTGCTCTCTCGGTCTACCTCTGCAAAAGAAAGAAACTTGGTTGAATTTTAGTATGTCTATTACTGAAAAGCCTGAATTACACAGGTAAATGTTTTTTATGGTTGTTGGATACAAAACTGCAGTTATTTATTTATTTATTTTTAATTTACATATACCAGGAAGGCCTTACAGCTAACCCCAATGCGCCTTTCTGGCTAGAAACATTGTACATTTGATACAAGTATTATACAAAGTAAATACATATCAATATCATGTTTTTCCTTACTACATACATCTAATATATAATTTGGAAAGAGACTTTGTATATACATATGTATGTATGTATCCTTGGTTCGTTCGTTCGTTCATTCAGCCAGCAGCATAGCTCGGACGTTAAGCTTCTGCTTACCGTCAAGAAGGTGCCGGGTTCTATCCCTGAATGAAAATGAATTTTTCAGAGTATGCTGTTGGTCAGACCTGGATTTGTGACTCCAGGTTGATCGTTTCCTATCAGAGTTTGCCAATTTTCTCTGATTTCATTGTTGAAACGGTTCCCGGAAAAAAAAAATTGGCTAAAAATCCTTCCTACCTACTATGTCACCACTATTTGAAATTTGATGGATGTACAATAAAAATTTATGTACAATTCATAGATGTCTCGTTAATTTGCGAGTTTTTTCAGTGTCTCGCAATTCAACGACTTATAATAAAAAAAATGCTGCATTTGTATTTGTAATTGGCCAGGAAGGCGCATTGGGATTTACCTGTAAGGCCTTCCTGGTACATATGTAAAAAAAATAAAAAAAAAATAAAAAAATTTGTAGATCCGTGACGTCATCGAACAAATGATTCGATTTTTTTTTCGATTCATAGGCACCGATTCGATTTAAAGGATTCGAAGTCCCCGCAGGGGGGGAAATTCCATGAGACCCCGCCGGCCAGCCGCATGGGGCGCAGCCTCATAGAGCGCAGCCTCACGGGGCGCAACGACAAGGGGCGCCGCAGGGGCACATCCCCATGAGGCCCCATTAATTTTTTTATTTTTTAAAAAAAAATTAATTATTTTTTTAATTAATTTATAAAATATTGAATTTGAAGTGAAAAACCTGTATATGTGTATAAATATGTATTAAGTACATATGTATATCTAATTCATCATACTTGATAACGACGCTAACATACTAATACAGTCAAATTTCATAACATCACTTATAAGGGGACTTGGTATGACGTCACCTAGTCCCCTTGTTTCCTGCTCGCGCACACGGGAGTAAAACTGTGCGATAAAAACGGGGAGATTTCCCACGGCACGCCTCCGATAATGCCATATTTTATTTGGGCTTAAAAAGTATCGAAAATACATAGATTCAATGACCGGGTTTTTTACAAATTTTGAACATCAAAATAAAAACTCATTTTTTTCATTTTTAATTACATTCATATATAAAAGTAAAATTCAGTAACTATCAAATTTCCCTATTTACTAAATTTTAAAATCTACACTGGTGATAATATTTCCTTTTTCGTCTTTCTTCCTTTTTTATTGAACTAGCACCAGAGCAGCCAGTACTCACGAGTAAGTGGCTGGTGTGTTCTTTTATTCGTCTTTCGAATAATAGAGGCCATCTTTTCAATTACCCTCATGCGCCATTTTGGGGGTCCGAAACAAAGACAACAATGGACGCCGGACGAGCGATCAATGGCCCTTCAGTGCGAACGAAATCGAAATCTACATCTGCACACCGTGTCTACTTATGTACCTATAGACTTGTCAATCGTATTGGCATGACTGAAAAGCACAGGAATCTAATAAGAATTTAAAAATAAACCGTTTTTCGTCAGCCAAAACTTTTCAAAAACAGCCATTGGCATTGAATAATATTATCATCTTATGCTGCGTACGGACCAAACCAACGACGATTTTGGGCCAACTTTTAAAACCAGTAGCGTACAAAATATCGAAATAAAAATTAAATTAAAAAATTGAAATTAAATATCAAAATTAAGCTAAAGAGCGAGATTGAGCTAAAATTAGATCATCGTTGATGTTTTGAATTACAACAATGTTTTGAATTACAATAATGTTTTGAATTACGACGATACGCATTTACAACCAGAGAAATATTATAATTTCTCTGATTACGAGCGAAAAAAAATCTTATTATTTCTTAAAAGTCGTCACGATATACTACTGTGTTTCGGCCGTCGATGAAACATTTAACAAAAAAACTGTCGATGTTGGTTGTCGGTGATTTGTCAAAGGGTTTTTTTTTCTTTCGTCAAAATAAAATTAATAATCACACATTATCCGATAAATTTTACCTCTGAGATGGATTTAATTATTTGATTTATTTCGACGAGAGAAACAATTGAAGACTAAAAAAATTTCGATTGATGTACCGACAACGCAACGGATTGGCGACCATCGCTGGGTCACCCATACTAATACATGATATATTCTCAGTAACTGTGCATTACGGGGAAGTAAAAATAATAATTCTTTGATTTTTTTTCGATCTTAGTGCGTATCTTCGTAAGTCAAAACATTTTAAGTCGAGGATTACCTGTATGTGATTGTTGATGATCTAATTTTAGGTCATCGTTAGATTATTTAAATTGGGCATGTTCTGTTTTAACTTTCAATATTTAATTTTAATTTTAATATAATGATAATAATTTTATTTTGATATTTGAATCTAATTTTAATATAGTGTAACGTACGCCACCGCAGCCGAAGGAGTGGAGGGAAACAACCCCCGCCCTCGAATGCTGGGGAGTGGGAGAAAGTACCGCTACTTTCTCGAGTATAAAAGGAGCGCTCTTTTCCTTCGGAAGTCGAGTCGGACCACAGCTTCCTCTGAGAACTGTCGTTTCCTTTGGACTCCCATCTCTGCTGGTCTTTCCCTGTTCAGTCAAAGCCACCCACTACACCCCCACGTTACAATAATAATAATAGTTTTAATTTTGATATTTAATTTCAATTTTTAAATTTAATTTTTATTTCGATTTTTTGTACGCTACTGGTTAAAAAGTTGGCCCAAAATCGTCGTTGGTTTAGTCCTTAAGCACCATTATATGACTTGCATTGCATGTGTGCTTTCGATAAAAATTTATATTTATTTATTTCCACAGGTCACACCCATTTTTGTTAACACGACATATAATGTCAACATTCTACACTAGTGTTGTGCCAGATGGAATATCATCGCATGGTTAATGGTATATTAAGCTATTAATTAAAAAAAAATCAAAGAAATGTTTCGGTTGTATTTTTTTCGTAATTACGAATATTATTATTAAGAGGTTTCTTCTCGTTTTTTTTAACAGTAAGCTTCCCGGACATGCATACAACAAATACTGGAAGTTCTATCGTAATCGGTTGAGTGAGAGACAGACAGACAAACAGACATTCAATTTTATATATATATATATATATATATATATATATATATATATATATATATATATATATATATACATATACATATATAGATTGATCATTGGTCGTTTTTATAAATTAAGAGCATTATGTTGAAATTTTAATTTGATTTTAAATTTATTTCAACCCTAGCTGTACTGTATAAGCCGAAACTGTCTTGTCACTATAAAAAATAATATAAAAGCACACACACGATAAGTTTCGATTGTGAATGTGAAATACATTATCATATAAATGTCGCGTGCACGGAAAATTCAAGTTCGGTCTAAACCGCCCTAATTTCAGGCATAATTGCTTCGACCACGCGACCAATACGTATTTAGATTAATTGTGAAAAAAAGGTAACATAAAGTACGTCTATATTACAACAGTTTACGTCATGGTTTCTATTTAATTTAATTATTTAAAATAATATGTACATTTTAATTATTAGCATGTGCCATTTACAATTGATATATGTATGAGATTGTGGTTCTCAATTTTTTAATATATGTAATTAAACAGCAATGATTTTTAGATGAATATTTGTACATACATATGTATATCAACAGCTGTGAATAATTGTATAAATATTTCGCTTCAAATTAAATTAAAATTTTATATAGTGATCCTCAAACTAATTTCCTCTAAATTAAATCTATATTTATGTATGTACATACATCCAAACAATTCTTAATTTGTTGAATGACTGCTTTTAAATAATATTTATAATCAATTTAACATGTAATTTCAGCGGTTCTCATCAGGGCCGGCCCGTGGATTTTCAGCGGGCAATAAATAAAAATAATGAAATTAATTTTAACATCAATTATTATTCTTAGGACTTTTTGAACATCGTTTGTCAAATTTTATTTTACGTCAAAAATCATCTGAAAATATTAGGTTAAATACAATTTTTAACAAAAATGATATCGGGTTTTGGAAACCCTATACTTAATCTATGTTTTTAACTAATTCTTTTTTAATAATTTAATGGCGCCCCTTTGGAGCTAGCGCCCCGGGTGTCTGCCCGTATCGCTCAGCCCTCGGGCCACCCCT
This sequence comes from Arctopsyche grandis, assembly GCF_051622035.1. Lineage (NCBI taxonomy): Eukaryota > Metazoa > Arthropoda > Insecta > Trichoptera > Hydropsychidae > Arctopsyche > Arctopsyche grandis. The sequence continues at coordinate 37,375,606 of NC_135357.1, forward strand.
GGTTCTCATGTGTGTATATAATAACACTGAGCAACAAAAAAAAGAAGAGAAAACCAACCCTTATAAACGTGGTGAAATAAAAAAGTGGGCAAATAAATGCAAAATAGCACGGAAAAAACCGTAAAAAAAAATATATTTTTGACTTTTAAAATTCGCTAGACAATTAATTAGAAGTATTTTAAAGCAATGAAATATAAAAATTAATAGGAAAAATATCTGACTATTGATTCCAATGCTCACTTTTAGCGTAACAATCCTAAATTTTGAGTTAAAGACCGCAAAAGCTAAAAAACTGTAAAAATCGCGGATTTTCTTAAACGCTCATATCTCGTAAACGATCACCCACCAACAAAAATCAATATCATATTCGAATTCAGTGGGTCAAACTTAGTAAAGATTGGCTGGTCTCCGCTCTGGTAACTCAAAAACGTGATTTTTTGTTGCTCAGTGTAATTAGATTAATTATGTTACTATTATACTCAAAAACCTACTTTGAAATTTAAAAAAAAATCTACTGCTCTATTATTTCGTATAAGTCAAAAAAATTTATACATAAAGGTATTTATTTAGTTATTTGAATAATCGTGTTTATCATTTTATTTAATTTAAATATATTGTTTGATTCAATTACACTGTTCGACACGAAAAATGCTTCAGAGACGAGATATGACTTTTCTTATAGATCTATGCCCAGTAAACACGAATTGGTTTCGAGATTCGGAGATATAATATATGTATGTGTTTTTTTAATCGCGCGATTTTTCTATACCTTTGTGTTGTTTGGTCGATGTCTTAAAATCTGTCAATTTCCTGTTCAAAATGAATATTGAAATCTATAGTCGGGTATTTTATCTTCCATTTGTATTACTTTTCAGCTTTCAAATCTGTCTAAGCAGTCGTCCAGTTCTAATCAAAAGTCAAAAGTACTTATTTTCACTTGGGATTTTTCCCACTGCTACTATATACTTTTTTATTTTAATACTATTTTATACTGAAAAATGTTTATTGGGCTAGTGTTCTGGCCACACTATTTTTGTTTTTGTTTAAAATGGTTAATTAGAAGTGTGCTGAATTTTAAATCAGTAAAATTGCGAGCTAAAAGCTCGTACTCGTATTAACAAGAATCTGAATTGAATTAATAGGGATAATACATTAAATTGTCTTTATGTGAGAATTAAATAAAATTCCTCTTAGAAAAATCATATTTCGACTATTCTTATGTATTAATAACAAAAATTCGTTTATTTTATCGAGGTAAGCAATGCATTATGTTCTGATTACAGATGAATTACATATGTAAACCCAATCAAGTGACTGCAAGTAGGTAATTTAATATCAAAATTTAAAATGATAAAGTTCAATTTTATGGAAACTTTTCCTTTTATTACGACAGTTATACATTTTTCCTTGAATTTTTTTTAGAATTTTTAATATCGTCTGTTGAGCTTTCGCCAAAATCGACACGAATAAATCCGAATTTTAATTACGACACGATTCCGCATTACGAAGAATCACAATCGGATCGTAACTGTAAATAATAAATCACCGCTCAAAAGTACCAAAATATTTGCTGAAGTGTTTACGACCCGTTGTTCGGCTCGTAATTTTTTGGCCATTTTGAACGATGGCCAATTTTCGCGATTTTTCCACGATTAGAGTCTTAACCGAACTTCCGGTGACCGCAAAGCGGGAAATTTTCCACTCGTCGAGACGACGAATAACCGTCCCGGTGACTTAACATAATAAAAGGTGATCGTATGTACATGTTGTGTGCGATTTTTTTTACTCCTCCATTATGTTATCCATTATTGTATATTCTCCTCTTGAATGGAAAACATAAAAGGCTCAGTGCAAAAAAAAAAAATGAAGTACAAAAAGAAACTGAGAACAATGTCGTGAATAGAGTATGAAAAGAAATTTATTTGTATTCAAAATTGTGGGGACTTTCAAAGGAAGTGTATAAATTTGAGATATTCATACTTGACTAATGCCAAATTTATCTTTATCCATATTTATCCCATAGGAAAAAATTACAGCGAATGATATAATAATTTAATGCAATCAACGATGTAATAAGATACAGTTAAGAAAACCTCCATCAAAATTTTTTTCGGGTGTTTGAGAAAGCCTGGCGTTGAATATGAGCGCAATGGGTCACTGTTCGAAGAAGAGTATCTTCAAAAGCCATATCTTCATCTAAGTTGTGTTATTTAAATATCTATCAGTTCTTTCATTCCTACTGTAATTAAAAATTTATATCATAAGGAATAGATTGTTGAAATCGACCCTCGAAAATGTGCGGTCATATGTCAGTAACATGATACATTCCAGATATTGAAAAATATTGAAAACTTACTCTTTGACGTTTTTTTCCTTGAACAGATGGAGAACAAGATTCTTTCTGAGAATTATATTTATTGCTAACTTAATATTAAATAAATTTTATGCTGACATAATTTGCCGCCCCCTTATATTTGCCGCCTGTAGGAATTGCCTTAACCTGCCTATGCCTTCGAGACGTCACTGTCAACATGTAATACTGTCAAAAATCCTTGGGATTTCTCCAGTGCCCATAATCATTCCATCTATATGTACATAATTTAGTATAATGTTTCAACGATGTAAAGTTTCAGCCACTTAAAACCTTATCACTCAATGTTTCAATTAAAAAAAAATTGTAATTTATTTATTATTATTTAGTTCAGGATTACCACAACAGTTTAATTTTAATTTATCGGTAATTTATTTATTTATTAATTAAATAGCAAATTGCTAATGAATTGAACCATAAACTATTTTATCGCAAATTAAGTACACATATGTACAGGCATAATATTACATGAAAAATCGATGCAAATGGCGTATTGTCGATTAGTTTGTCTGGAATTTGATTATTTTGAGAATTAAATGTGGCAATTTTAAATTGATAAATTAACTGGCAACACAGACGAACCAAATTGTAATAAGTTGGATCAAACAGTAGTTTCAATTATAATCGAAACTGTCAAATGGTCCAAACTTTAAATAAATAAATCTGATTGGTTAAAACTTAAAAATTAAAAATTTAAATTAAAAAAAAATAAAATTTATTCATTCTTACGAATTTGCTTTCATTCGTTTACATGTCATTATTCCCCTGAGATTTATTTTTAATTATTTACGATTCAATCAAGGTTAACGTTTTTACGTAAAGTAACCACAAACTATTATTATTATTTTATTATTTTTATTATATACGTATATACCAGGAAGGCCTAACAGGTAAACCACAATGCGCCTTCCTGGCCAATTACTAATTAAAGTCGCTGACTTACGATACACTGAAACACTCGAAAATAACGAGACATCTATGAATTTTATACATAAATTTTTTTGTACATTAATCATACTCAAATAGTAGGTGGATGGTTTTTAGCCAATTTAATGGAGGAATCGTCTCAACAATGAAATCAGAAAAAAATGGTAAACTCTGATAGCAAACGATCGACTTGGAGTCACAAATATCCAAGTCTGACCAGCAGCATTACAGATACACTCGGAATAAATTATTTTTAATCGAGGTCACGGGATCGAACTCGGCGCCTCTCGGTGCTAGGCAAAATCCCAACAGTTATCTAAACCATGAAAAATATTATTTTTTCATTTACCGGTAAATCCGGTAGTAGGAAAGATCATGTACCGTTTACCAGTTTATGAAATTTGACGGTAAATTGCAATGTCTAGTATCTACATATGTATAATATAAGAAGCTGTCTTATGCAACGTTTGGCAAGAAGTTTTTCATTTGTAGGCATCTTTACCGTTTTATAATCACTCGTACGAGTTTGTACAAATTGGTCTACAGGCGGTTCAACGCACAAGTAGGCACATACCACCACATACCAACTCGTCAATAGATTCCATCACTTTATTTATACAACAAGCAAAGACGACAGAGATTGTCCGTGACGATTGTGTGTACGTACATACGTACAATAAAAGTGGTTGTGTCATGTACAAATTGACATAATGCAGAAACGCGACAATTGCAATTCGTCCGTTGCATTGAATTGAGCACGCGATACAATTCAATTCCGATGAATGAGAGCCGGTCGAATCGAAGAGGGCAATCAAATTGAGGACTTAACACTCGGATTACCTACGAATTATTTAGCCCACCGATGACCCGTTTCGGTCCCGAGAGACCGGGCCTTGACCCGACAGTCACGCAACCGGTGCCCCCGATCAGCTGAAAATCATTATTGCGCAGCCCGGGTCGGAAAGTGAGGCTTTGTCTGTTGTCTCGATATGTGCCCCCCCTCTGACGACAGCTGTGTACGCCAAGTGTCAAACTTTGCCAATTTGGCAGGGGAAATACTCTAAATTAGAAGGGAAAGCAAAATATATATATATATATATATATCTATGTATGTATGTAACACATGTGTGTAACGATCGATATCCTTGATTGTGAGTTTTGTGTGCTTTCTACTGTTTGATCTAAAAGGTTTTTCAGAGGACGTCTCAGTGTGATTTATTTAGTTTGTCTGAAATTTGTATCGGAAAAGGAGAGTTTTCCTTCGAAATTATTCGTCGAAGTTTGACAATCCTCTCACCGTATGAAGATTATATTTTTACGTTTCACGATTACAATTCATGAAAAAATTTGCCTCTTATCCGATCGTTTCCATAATGCTCATCAATATAAGTAAATGGATCCTCCGCCACACGATGGTGCAAAAATATCGTGACTTTGATGACAGCCAATCAGAAACGACTTGCAGACACCGTTTTGGTTTCATCTTATATATATATATATATATATATATATATATATATATATATATATATATATATATATATATATATATATATATATATACACACATATACATATGTCTATATACATAACTAGCAGAACCCGGCATGCGTTGCAATGCCAGAATAAGGCATGCAATTCCCGTTCCCGTTTCAAATGATGGTTAGAGTTCAACTAACGTCTCTTCAACGCCGTGTCGTCATAAGCCAACTGGTAACGTGGTTATCAACGAACACATTTCTTTGACTACACTATGACGCTTCAAACGTTCGCGTTTTATCGGAACGTTAAATCGGAATTACGAATATTATTATTAAGAGGTTTTTTCCCGTTTTTTTTTCACAGTAAGCTTCCCGGAAATGCACACAACAAATCCTAAAAGTCCCATCGTAATCGGTTGAGTGGTTTAGGAGCCTATACGAGACAGACAGACAAACAAATAGACATTCCATTATATATATATATATATATATATATATATATATATATATATATATATATATATATATATATATATATATATATATATATATATATATATATATATATATATATATATATATGTACATATAGATATCACTATAATAATAGTAAATAGTAAAAAAAAATAAATGATTTCTCTCAGACTATGTATGCATGTATTTAGTATATATGAACCCTTATATTTCAAAATGGTATAAGTTTACCGGGTTCAGCTAGTTTCGAGATATTTTGCAAAACCTTAAATATAATTTTTCGCGTTCAACAATATTTTAAAAATAATGCTGGCCTGTAATACGTGTATTCTGCTTTTCTGAGACTCTGGTTATGTTGAATTAAAAATAAGTGATAACAATTAGTGAATCAAATTGAGCAGGAATGGTCTTTTTGGAACTAAAAATTGGGCTTCCGCCAATTCAAATGTAACGGCTCATATATATTTTTTTTGTTCTTGCTACATTTTCATGTGTTTCCATTATCTCAACTTTTTTATTTATTTTTTTATTATATTTATTATATATTTGTGTAGTATATTTTCCTCCAAATCAAACGATAAGATCTCTGAAGTTTTTTTTTTTTTTTTTTAATAAGTTACAAGAGGAATTTAACTTTTTAAAGAGTAAAAATATTTTGATTGTAGGGGACTTTAACACTGTTTCTTTGAAGAATGTAAGCATGGAACTGTCGCATATGTGCAAGCTTTTTAATTTACTTTTAATTAAATTTAAACTATTTATTATCTATTAAAAATAAATAAATAAATAAATTTGACCATTTTCCGGTGTCCATTCGAAGTCCCATTTCATCCTAAGCCGTGTACCTGTATACCCGTATAGTAGTTACAGAATCATGTACGTTTATTAGGTATTAGGTAGGTATTCACTTTGAGAAGGGACACGTGGTACAGGCCAATGAGATTCGTTTAGGGCCGTGTATCTTCTAATTTATAATTTCGAAAGAGACTTTGTATGTCACCGTGTAAGTACGTAAGATTTGCGATGTAGAATCAGTGACGAAAAAATATAATTTTCTAGAATTCGATTCCTGTTCTGGATGCCTTTTTAAGTTTTAGTTCCGGATTCCTTTTTTCAGTTCCGGTTCCCAATTCCTGTTTCAGTTCTGTATCCGCATTCTTTTTTCAGTTCCGGATCCGGATTCCTTTTTCAGTTCCAGATCCGGACTCTATTTTCAGTTCCGGATCCGGATTCTTTTTTCAGTTCCTGATCTCGATTCCATTTTCACATGTTTATCATTTTCCAAACAATTTCCTATTTAATTCTCAATACATCTTTCGAATCCTTAAAATAAAAATCAGTTCATAAAGTTTTTCATATACGATCTAACGCTAAAAATTTGTCTCAGAAACCTTAGATGATTTTCTCAAATTCTATATAATGTCACAAGAAAATTAAAAAATTGAATTATTCCACGGTCACCACGTGCACATGGCAATGTACACGTGTCTCCCCCGCAATCCAGAAATACGCACCATACGGAATGTCGGCATTCTATTTCAGATTGCGGACACACACAGCAGCTGACTCCATGCACCAAATATGCTCCATTCAACATCCAACCTCTTACGAATCAATTCCAAGAGACCGCGACAGGGAGAGAAAGAGGGGACCGCGACGTAAATGGGTTAAGGTTGTAAAATGTATCGATTCTACCCGGGCGAGGAGGGGAAGAACCGGTAGTCGGCCCCAACTTGAACGACTGTAACTCGCACAAACCGCCAACAATTCCGAACAATTTTCTACGAATCGATAGCAAACATGGTGGAAATTGAGATGTAGCCTGAAAAATATGGCCAAAAAAGTTTTCATCCACGGACGAGCAAGATTTGTTCAGACCCAATCTATCTAACCAAACATATGACAAAAAAAAACATACCAAAGCCAAAGTAGACTCGCCTGCCATGTTTTAGAAGAGCTCCCTTGTTTTATGAACATATTCAATGTATTTTCAAATTGAGCTTTGGACTTTTTGGCACTAAGTACATGCATAATATATATGTCATGTGATTGTTATCTGGTAGGCGCCTGTCGTGACTGAACACGGACAATAAAGTATTTAACGATCGATAAAAAATACGACTAATGATATCCACGTGCTGGTCGAGCGACGGGAATGTGAACCAAAACTAAACATAAACCAACACTAACTAGGGCTACCATAAGTCCTCTTTTTTTGAAGCCTAGAATTTATTTCCGGTGCAAAAATAGCAATAAAACTTGCACACGCATGTCAACCCTCCATCGTATAAACCTAATTATAAGCCCACTTTAGAGGTTAATGAAGTCAACCAATAAAGCCCTCTACATGAGGCCACCACCCCCCACCCCCCCAACTAATAAAGTCTGAGAGACCTTTTCGTTGGAAAACAAGATTCTTGTCCGGCAATAGCACTAGAGCAACAGCACATTACTGTTCTATTAAAAAAAGGAAATATAAACCTAATGCCAACTTTACATTATATACCATTCATACCAACGCTACATCACATACCAATCCTACATATGTATGTACTATGATTCTTTTGCACTGGTCATAATCCCTCTCTTATTTTAATATTTTATTATGTAGGCCATTGTGGCGCATTGGGTTCTTCCTGTTATGCCACAATGGTCAAAAACGTTAAATAAATAAATAAATAATGGACAAATAAACGGTTGTTATAGTCAACTCACGCCCTGCACCGCTACATCAGTTTCCCACAAGCATCTTATTACCTAACACCGAATTTAGAATAAACAACTCGGAAGCTTTAGGGTGAAATCACACGGTGCTGAATGTGACATGTGGTTTTTTTAGATAATTTTAAACATATAGAAAAAATGTGACGTTCATGGCACGCATGCATGGCACACGTCCTTTCAAAACCGCGATTTCGACCTATGTCGTTGAAATTGCATGGTAGTATTTATCCTTGCTTGACAGTGATCTATACCAAAACGACCCTTTGGATCATTTTCGGTAAAATTGAATCCTTGCTTGACAGTGATCGATAACGAATATATGGGATACACCGTTATGGATCATCATTATAACAATGTATCCCATATCAAAAGCGTCGTTTTGAAACGACGTGTGCCATGAACGTCACATTTTTTCTATATGTTTAAAACTATCTAAAAAAAACACATGCCACATTCAGCACTGTGTGATTTCGCCTTAAAGCTTCCGAGTTGTTTCTTCTAAACTCGGTGTTAGGTAATAAGATGCTTGAGGGAAACGGATGTAGCGGTGCAGGGCGTGAGTTGACCAGTGCAAGGGTGTATTTATCCATTACGACCAGTGCGAAAGAATCATAGTACATATGTATGTAGGATTGGTATGAGCGGTATGTGATGTGGGGTGGGTATGAGTGTTATATAATGTAAGATTGGCATTAGGTTTGTATTTCTAAAAAAAAACCACGTGCCACATTCACCGCTGTGTGATTTCACCCTTATATTGACCGAACACTGTCATAAACACACACACACACTTCCTCTTTTTGAATATTAACGTATGGCAACCCTGTATAAACCATCAGCTGTCAATTATTCGCCTTGTAAACATACCGATCGATAAGGGAAGTTAATATACGACCTTTTAGAACTGAGTCGTATAATGTACACATGCTTATGATGCTCCTGATCGGTATAGAAATGGACCGCTAAAATGGGCAATAAATAAGCGGAGTGCTTTCTAGACATGGCCGTAAAGCAACGATATACCGACCATTTCGATGTTTGCTAAACAGATGGAATTTTACGACAGGAAGTAAGTGCATATAGCGAAAAATAGTTTTGTGTATATTAATTGTACACCATAAAAGAATAAAAGTGATTCTGGAAACGTTTAAAAATCAATCGACTATAATATGTACATAATATTATTTGGTATATTGATTTGTTTATCTGAGATTTTATGTATCGTGAGGCATGATTCATACCTCATTTTAAGCCCGGCATACTGTGTATGTTTATGTATATCAACGGATTAGTCATTATACAAGACTGTTATTAAACATACATAGGATTTAATTTACGAATGCTTGGTATACTTACATACATACGTAGATCGAATGTATATATGCTTAGGTTAGGTAGGGGGGGGGGGTGCTATTTAAATTATACTACAGAGTCTCATTTACACCCTGCCACGTGTCCCATCCGATTGGATCCCGTATTGCAGAAACTCTTTTTATGATATTACCATCACTTAATAATAGGATCGTTGTTAATTGTTTGGCTTTATCAACTTGCATGGACAGAAAGTTGCAGTACACTGAGAAAAATTGCATTTTCAAGTTTCGTTGCATTTTTTTCGGATTAGTGATTGGATTAAAAAAGCTTCTATATACTATTTGAACACATAATTTTATTGGCAATGTAATATACATAAAAATAAATATTTCAAGATTAATATTTCGTTGATCCGCCTTTTTTTTGTAAAATGGCAGCGATACGGCGCGGCATTCTTTATATACAAGAAACAATGCGTTGTTTTATTTCAACGTCACCATGTCACACTTCGTTTTATGTTTTTTATAGGGAAATCTTTATTGGGAATGACTTATTTTAACTTTTAAAAGCTATTTATGTATACTAGGCGTTGCTTGAGCGACAATTAATTATAACATTGAGTAATATATCAATGAATTCGTTAGGATCTCAGCAAGGTTTTAAACATAGAAATGAATACGAGGTATCACCAATAAAATAAAATAAATGAAAATTTTAATTATAATATTATTATATGTAGGCTGGTGTCCGGCCATTTCGTCCGATTTCGTGCAAATATTTTTTATTCACAAGATTAATATTTAATTTTTATTTTTGAAACCTATGTATATTGAAACCGTTATTCAAATATATCATGCATATGTATGTGTCTATATGTCTATATACATAGTATATTTTTTAATAAATTCAATTGAAACTTTTTAAGCTTTCTTTTATAAACAGATCAATAAATTATAAATTTGTTCGAAAAATTTTATTTGATGATATATTTCTAAAACACTGAACCAGCGAATATGTACGATTTTTCATATCAAATTCGAAAATCGTAAGTTCAGTTGTGATCGATTTTCGTTGCAAATTTTGTTCCGATGCTATTTTTCATGTATATAATGTTTTTTTAATAATATGAAAAGAAAAATAATTGAAATATATTTGAACAACACTTTTTAATTATTTATATCTTCGGTTTATACGGGTAGAACAGTTATTTGATGATGAAGCATATTTTTAAAGTTAATTAGCATATCAAATTTTATTGAACACTAGTGGTGCTACCCGGCTTCGCTCAGTAAATGGAAATTAAATGAAAACTATGAAAAAAAATTCATTTGTATTATTATTATTAATATTATTTAACTACCGACCAAAAAATTCAAAAAAATATTTGACCCAAAAAAGTCTTTGAGCAATCTGATCCAATCAGAAACTGACTTTGACGACAGCCAATCAGAAACGAATTACATACGCCGTTTTGGTTTTATATATACATATATAAGATACATACATATTTTTAATATTAAATTCGAAAATCATAAGTTCAGTCGGTTGATTTCATTGCACATTTCGTTCCGATGTTGTTTTTCATGCATATTACAGTTTTTTTTATAATATTTAATAACATGAAAAGAAAAAGAATTGAAATGTATTTGAAAAAATATAATTGAAATAAATATAACAGCACATAAAATATCGTCTAATAATAATAAAAACAGCCGATATAAAATTTCGCAGACGACAAATAAGTTTTTCGTTATCAAAATCGTTAAAAGCAGTTAATGGATTATCGTTGTACGTTCCATTCCGGTGCTGTTTTTCCAATATACATACATATAAAATGTATTATATTTTAATATACTTTAATAGTTACGGAATGAAAAAAAAAACAATTGAAAAATGTACAAAGAAAATTTAAATAGAATTTTTATTAATAAAATGAAAAAATGAAAATCAAAAATTTTAAATTTTAAAACTCCTCGAGGTACCAAATTGAACGAATGCAAATTAAAAACGAGCCAAAAACATCCATCTTTATAATGTGGAAGTTAAATAAAAAAAAAAAGCAATTATTAAAAAGGTAAATATTTACTGGGACGAAAAATCGTTCGTTGGTTTCACATCGAGGTACGCGGTCGATAGGTGGTAATTTTCCACTGAGGGGGAGTTGGGAGGGGGAGGGAAATGGGGAGGCTCGACTTAGGGCAAGGGGACGAAGGTTACATAAGCTCCCCTCATATAACTACACATTATATATGTATATATGTATGTATATGTACGAACGTATACATAATAGAAGACACGTACCTGTCGGGAATTCGGCCGCAGTTGTCCGGAAAAAATTAAACGGAGGGCTCGACCGGTTCCGCAGAGACAACCCTCCCCTGCTCGTAGGGTAGATTAGGTTATGTAGGGGGCGCTAGTGTAGCGTATGACGAGCGTGCGCCGCAAAGTCCCGACTATGACTGAGACTCTGTACGTGGGAAACCCTCGTGCGCGCGCAAAAATTCACGCAAATGTATTCATATACCTATGTATATACATATCTATAAATGTAAGTATGCTTAGAGATTTAGATGGGAGAGTTTTCCGCGCTTTTCTCGTCATTTTCTTCTACTGAAGCGACTTCTTGCTGCGGCGGCTGCCCACTTTCATTTCGAGTATATGCAAGGGTGTATCTATCTTCGGCCGATTTTAGCTTATTTAAAAAATTTTATTCAAAACTAGCCGGCATTGCTCGGCCAACAAAACCTTCCAAAAATCATCAAAAGCTAGACCAACATAATATAGTATAAAAAAATTAGTTTTTGCTGAATTATTGTATTGCTGTTTATTTATTTATATTTATTGAATAAAAAAAAGTTTTTTAAAAACAAACCTCTTTTTTAGTTTTGTATATAATATTAAGATATATAAATTATTATTTTGAATGAAAATACCAATAATTTTATTTTACTACCGCCATCTATGTATGTATAAAACTAAAGACTACATAGACGTCATCCAGATTTCAAATTTGCAAACTTCAAACGCGTCTTAAACGATATGTTATCTCTATCGCAATGGCGGAGGATCCATTTACTTACATATATAGATGACCAAAATGAGCAATATGGCAAAGTATGAAAACGATCCGATAATAGGGAAATTTTTCCTGAATTGTAATCGTAAGTGAAACGTAAAGGAGGTTTGTAAAAATCAATAGGCCTCAAATTTTATTTTATTTTTTACATAGATATGTATATACCAGGAAAGCTTGACAAGTCCCCAATGCACCTTCCTGGACAATTAATTACAAAAAATGCAGCATTTTATTATTACCATTTAATCAGCAGCGTGGTCTAGTGGTGAATGTTGAATTATTTCGTACTTGATGTTACGAGTTCGATTCCCCGCTAAGTCTCGTTGTTGGCCAGACCTTGATTTGTCTAGGTCGATCGTTTCTTATCAGAATTTGCCAATTTTTCTGATTTTCATTGAAACGATTCCTGTAAAATTGGCGTTTCCTTCCCAATTTTCTGTTGCGAACCTTTAGTTATTGTTATATCTTTGGTTTCGCCATATTGCTCACCATAGATGTCTCTGTGGTTGTTTATCGAATATAAAATTCGTATTGTTACATGAAAGTTATTCATCGTTATTTATCGTATTAATACGATGTTTGTAATATATGTATACTGACCAAAGATGTCAGATATTTAGATTTACATGTATATATTTAATAATTATGTGGACCAGGAAAGCGCATTTGGGGTTTACCTGTTAAGCCTTCCTGGTATATTTGTATATATGTATGTGAAAATACGTATGTAAAATAAAATAAATAAATAAAAATAAAATAAATAAATTACATAAATCACTGTATTTCCAGAAGCTGAAGAACACAAAATAACAATTGATTAATTAATTAATTACAGAATGAATCCATTGAGACATCTATGGATTTTAGATGTGTACATAATTTTACAAATTGTACACACAATAAATACAGAAGATTTGTGACAACAGGAAGGATGATTTTTTGCCAAATTTTGAGGAACCCTTACAACAATGATCAGATAAAATTGGCAAACTCTGATAAGAAACGATCGATTTTATATCTATATATATATAAATCAATGTCTGTCTGTCTGTCTGTCTCGTATAGGCTCCTAAACCACTCAACCGATTACGATGGAACTTTCAGGATTTGTTGTATGCATGTCCGGGAAGATTACTGTGAAAATAAAACGGGAAAAAACCTCTTGATAATAATATTCGTAATTACGATTTTACCGACGCGAAAGTTTGAAATGCCATTGTGTAGTCAAGAAAATGTGTTTGTTGGTAACCACGATATCAGTCGGTTTGAAGAGGCTTTCGGCTTCGAAGAGACGTTAGTAGAGCTGCAAACATCACTTGAAACGGGAACGGGAACAGGAACGCAACGGAAACGGGAACGGGAACGGAAACGGGAACGGCAATTGTAAATTCTCCGCCCATCTTTTCCATCTTTCGACTTTCCATCAAGTCACTTTCCGTGAAGTGACCCAGACTTCCTTCAACTCGCGACAGCACACAGTCAAAGTTTCACACCAACCATGCCTGGACTTACATTTTTTTTTTAATTCCACACATTCCGAAAAATTCAAGAATAAAATTTTATATATGTATGTATGTATTTCATGTGTGTTTTCAGTCGGTAATCGATTTTAACCGTATTAATTTTTGCTATTATAAATGAGCATTTTTACTATGTGCTATTATTTTTGTTATGGTTTTCAGAAGGACATTTCAAGTGGTTTTGCGCTGAATAGTTCCGATCGCTTTTTAATAGTCATGCATATAAAATAAACATGCATATATGTATGTAACATATGTACTTGAATGTTTGTCAATTCTATGCTGAAAAGATTTTGATGATATGAGATGAATTTAAGCAAACTCATTTAGATGAAATTAAAACTCATTATGATTTCTATAAATACTGAAATCTAAAAAATTAAATTAAATTCGGATTATCCGTTTTTCGGGTTTGGTGCATCCGCTCTAAAATCGCCAGATTTACAGAACAGCAGCTTTAAACGTAATTCTCGTTTTCTCGAATGATAGATTGCACATCAGATGACGAGTAACCTTTCGATGTGCACAGATGCAATTATTAAAATTGAGTTGGATCTTTCTGGCGAGTTTAATAAGGCAAGATTCGTTCGGTAAACTCGCCTGAAAGACCCAACTCAATTTAATAATCACCATTTTAATAATTGCATCTGTGCACATCGAAAGGTTACCCGTCATCTGATGTGCAATCTATCATTCGAGAAGATGATAATTGCATTTAAAGCAGCCGTCCGTTAATCTGTCGTTCAATTTTTCTGGCGATTTTAGAGCGGATGCACCGCATCCCCGTTTTTAAGTAGAGAGAAATAAACGGATATTTTACTGAAAACAGTAACGCGGATAATCGAGAGCACAATATTAGTGAATCTAATATATAATTTTGAAAAAGACTTTGTATATATGTATGTATATATGCATATATGTAATATTGGTTGGGAATTCGTAAATAACACATTTGATTTTTTTTTTATTCATAGGCGCCGATTCGATTTTTTTTCGATTCAAAGAATTCGAAGGCCCGGGGACGAAGTCTTGAGGGGGCGAAGGTGTCAGGGCGAAGGCGCCGGGGGTCTGCTGGATTCTGATATACATATAATTTCGAAAGAGACTTAGGGGGCGGAGCTCTAGGGGGCGCAGGCGCCGGATTCTGCTATACAAATAAAACCAAACCTCCCCTCACCACTAAACCACCACCTCAACTCAATTTTTTACTTTATCTACACATGTACATACATAGTAGCAATAGATGAAGTTTTGTGATCATTCGAAAATTCCAACTCGAGATTTTGACTGATTCGCACTCAGAATCGATCACTGATCACTAATTTTTTTCCTCGGTTAAAAAAGTTAAAATTTTTTTGATCACGATTCTTTTCACGCCCCCATGTATGAACGTATCAAGCTGAACATTTATATTTGTATTCTTCATGTACTAACTTAGAGCTGACAAGGTTTTGGTCATAATCCGTAAACCAGAAGTAGTACTTATTTTTAACCCTCCCTCACCGAAGTAGGGTATGCAAGTGCCCCAATTTTTACGTTTTTCGTAATAACTATGTGGTTTTCAAATCTATCCACCCTATATTTCTTGTATTTATAGAATGAGCTATTTATTTATACCTTTATTTTAACCTTTCCTCCCCTGTGATATGTATTTACTACAACTCGACTCTAATAATGGGAATATCGATATGAAATGTAATAGATACGAGGTTCAGAATTTTTGTATTCCTCCGTAATATAATTACGAATTACGACAATGTGTACAAAATACATATCATCGGAGCGCGCGGATGTTTTTGGCACCGTAAGGGAAAGGTTAATAGATATTGTATGATTTAAAAAAGGGGTACATCGTAAAAAAATACATTTATACATTTCTACGTTACAAAGTATGATTTAAAGTTCTGTTCGCTTGCATATTCTTGTTGAGCGATGAATCAATGCGAGAGAAAGAGACAGCTATATTTTCGTAAGCTATTGCTTTCATCGCTTTCGGCGCGTGGCTATTGAGTCATGCAGTCGCCTGTTGGCCTTACCTATGTGCATTTGCGTGTTGATGCTTGTCGTTTTAATACAAACATAGTAAAAAACATGCTATAGGACTGAAACTTTTTTAAGTTGATGTATAAAATGATTAATAAGATATATATTGAACCCATTTGTATTGAGAAAATCTGTATTTTGATTAAAAATACCGGGGTCTTACTCGACCCCGGTTCGGGAGACTCAATCCTTCAAAGGTTAAAACAATATTTTATTTTGACCTTTTTTGATAGTTCCCAAAAATTGGGGCGAGACATTTGCATTGCCTTCATGAACACAAAAAGACAACTTACACAGTTTTTCCGTATTAATATTAATTGTGCATTATTATAATTAATTGTAATCAGACTTGGACATGTGCAGTGTCATTTTTCTTATATTCAAGGTATTGAATTGCGCAATGTTGATGGTTTTGGAATACTGAATGGGGAAAATCGATAGTGGTGTCATGTCGAATGTATTCGATGCCCTTTTAAGCGATGTTTCGGTATAGGCGAGTTGAGAATTCGTGGAAGGTCTTTCAAACTACGTTCAATTCGAATTCGAATGTTGACACTATTTGCCTCCATGTGTGTACAACGCTTAATCCGTGCATTTTTAAACCGAATTTTTATTTATCTTGGCAATTATCTTTTCTACTATCTTACTACTGTGCACACAGTAAAAATAAATAAGAAAGTTGTATTTCATTAAACATTTTAAATAGCGATCAAAAATTACTGTGATATGGAATCACGAAGACAGTTTAACGTTCAGTTTATTCCCATTCGAAATTCGGTCCACTTAATTGAGACATATTTCTTATATGGAATAATTAAACAGATTTCAATTCATCAAAAGAGGGTGTATTCAATTGTATCGTATAAAAAAAAACCTGGTAAATTGAATCTGGATAGCCATTATTTGGGACATATTATCTAGGATGATACTATTTATATTAAGATGTGTATATATCCTTTAAACCTTTCAAAAATATTCCTATCTATAGTATTTCCTTATATAAATTCAAGACTGCCATCAGGAGAGTCTTAATTGATTGATCCATTTCTATTTCTATTTCTATTATATATTCTTTATCCAATTATATTATATAACTTTATGTTTCATTATGCTATTTAGTCATATTTTAGTTTCATTTTTTTGTCTATATATACTAGATATATTATGTATATTGTAAAAATCTATAATAGGGCTCAGATGTTGTTTTATTATATTTATTCATTATTTTTATGAATTTCTACATCGGAGGCCTGTTGATTTTTTAATAAATAATATACCATATATCTCAAAGAGAGCTTGACTAATTGATTAATTTATTTATCTAATATATAATTTCGAAAGACACTTTGTATGCATGTATGTATGTATGTAAATTTTGGTTCGTAGAATCCGTAACGTTAAAAAATCAAATTTTCTATGACGACGATAACGATTTCGATTTCGATTCCGTTTTTGATTTCGATCCCTTTTTCAGTTCCGGATCCGGATTCCTTTTTCAGTTCCGGATCCCGATTCCTGTTTCAGTTTAGGATCCCGATTCCTGTTTCAGTTCCGGATTCAGATTCAATGCCGATTCCCTTATCAAATATATAATTTCGAAAGAGACTTTGTATGTAAGTATGTATGTAAATATATAGTTTTGGTTCGTAACATCGGAAACAAATCAGTTTCTATGACCATTCGATATATATTTTTTTCGTTTCAAATAAATTTAATAAAAATATAAATGAATATTTACTATTAGATTCGCCATGTTTAACCTGTTTATATTACAAATACTGAGCGAAGCCGGGTAAAACAACTAGTATATTTGTATATATAAAAATACCATTAGTTTCTGATTGGGCTGTCGTTGAATATAATTATTTTCGATTCAAATAAATTTAATAAAAAAACAAATGCATGTTTACTAGATTATTATTAGATTAGTCATGTTTTAACGGTTTATATTACAAATACCGAGCGAAGCCGGGTACAACCACTGGTTTAGTATAATTTAAACTTAGTCATCGTTCAAATGTGTCTGTTCGATATACTCAAATTTTCATGTGACTTCAATGCCAATGCGAATACACGATGTGAAGAATTCTTCAACGGTTATCAAGTGTCAGGTTGCGGAGTAAAATGAGCCTTTTGATACACAATCACAGTTCATATTGAAGGTCGTATTATGAATTCTTATGCTTGTGAATATCCACGTTATCACGCGCTAGGTGGGTAAGCCGTCGTACAACGGCTCATGCTTGAACGTATTCATTTCTCGGTGATGATTGCTTGCATTGAACATTTTTTAGATGTTGGACGCGAAGCTATAAATAATTGATCATCTTTGCCAACAATTTTCAGTTTTTTATAGAACACGCCTACCGAGATTAAAATGTGATGACGTCAGAATGCAACTCATTCATGCTAAATAATTTCACAATTTTTTTTAAATTGATCCGTCACAAGTGTGAAGAATCCGAACTCGTCATCAGAAATTCCTTATAGAATTCGCAAATATCAGTAATCAACACATAAATATTTGAAAAAAGGCCAACTTGCATTCTCAAGCTTCCAATTGTGTATTGTTGTGTTCGTAGAGAGCACTACGAAACAGCGCCACTGTGGCGGTAGTAAGCACATTATTGATTTTGTTTAATTTTCTTTGAAACTATTCAACGAATCTATTGATAACTGGTTTACCTCGATAAAATAAACGAATTTTTGTTATTAATCCACAAGAATAGTTGAAATATGATTTTTCTAAGTGGAATTTTATTTAACTCTCATATAAAGACAATTTAATATATTATTCCTATTAATTCAATTCAGATACGTGTAAATACTAGTACGAGATTTTAGCTCGCAATTTTACCAATTTAAAATTCAGTACACTTCCAACTAACCCTTTTAAACGAAAAGAAAAAATAGTGTGGCCAGAACACTATCCCAATAAACATATTTCAATAGAAAATACTCAATATAAAATATTATTAACCGTGGGAAAAAATACCAAGTGAAAATACGTAATTTCGACTTTTGATTTGAACTGGACGACTACTTAGAGAGATTTGAAAGCTAAAAATAACTACAAATGAAAGATAAAATACCCGACTATAGATTCCAATATTCATTTTGAACAGTAAATTGACAGATTTTGAGACATCGACCGAACAACACGAAGATATAGAAAAATCGCGCAATTTAAAAAACACATATATCTCCGAATCTCGAGCCAATCAAATTTTTTTATTACCAGATTCGTATTTACTGAGCATAGATCTATAAGAAAAGTTATATGTATCTCGTATCTGAACCATTTTTTGTGTCGAACAGTGTAACGATTAAACAATCAAATAGAGTTGTTGAGGATTTACAAGCCAGTAGTGTTAATTGCATCTTTTCTAATGTTTTTTTTTATATTTTGAATGTCTTCAGGAAAATATTCAATTATAATATGTTAAAATTAAAACGATCAAACAGGACTTGCTCATTGAGACTTGATACTTCTTTGAAGCTGAAAATTTCCATGAAAATACTCTATATACATACACGTAGAATTCAATTCGAAGGGACACGTGGCACATGCTAATGAGACTCGTTTAGCGCTTTAAGCCATGCTTATAACTCTCTGCCATTTGGTTATGGCATTATGCAGCATACCAAATTACAAGCATACACTCGACTCATTTAAGGTCCTCTTTCGTCCTGGATCCTGTACCTGTGTACCTATCTACAGCACAATGTACGTATATCATTATGTAATGGCTGCGGTATATTTTTTAATAAATAAATAAATATATATAAAGGTACAGGTACATAAATATATTTAATTATCTATCCGAAGTCGATATCAACCCTTTAATACTTTGAATGTTGACCAACGCCGATAGGCGTTGTATATTGTGCATGTACAAAGTAAACAAAATAACTACCTGATAAGCCAGCGGTTTCCAAACCGGGAGGCGCGGACTATTGCCAGGGTAGGCGCCAAAACTTTTTAATAAAAAAATAATACATACCATAATATCTACAAATAAATAAAACTTCATATCGTAGCTTAACAGTAAAAATTCAATACATGAATTTTTATTTTTATTTTTCTTTCATTTTTATATATACATTTAATTAGCAACCTTTCTCGAAGAAAACCAACACGAAGAGGCACATTTGTGGATGAACGATAATTTTATTGTTATATTTGCCTATTTGGTTGAAATTTTTGGAAAATTGAGCGGTTTAAATAAATCAATGCAGGGATCACAAATACATCCACTTGTTCAAAAAGACAAAGTAAAAGCTTTCATTAAAAAATTAAAGTTGTGGAAATCAAATTTACAAAAGAATGAGTTGGATATGTTTTCAATTTCCAAAGATTTCTGGGCCACAGCCAATATTGAAGCAAGTAAAAATCTTTTTACTGACCACTTGGATGGTTTAGTGCTGCATTTTTCCAATTATTTCAAAGACCTTGATTTCTCAAAGTTTTTGTGGATACAGAATCCATTTAACTACAATGAAGAAGACGAATTCGAGCTGACAACCATCGAAAAAGAAAAATTGATAGAATTATCATGCGATAGCTCACTAAAACAAAAGTTTCGAAATGAAACCATAATTAAATTTTGGATGAATCTTAGTGGAGAGTATGAATCTTTGTATCAAGTGCTTCTACCATTTGTAACGTCTTATTTATGCGAAACGGGCTTTTCGGCACTAGCTGCAATGAAAACCAAATATCAAGCCAGGTTAACTTTGTGCCAATAAACAACAACATCCTTCGCATTAAATTTTGAGCTAAGCCTTTAAAGGTAGCATTAAAAAAATGCATTGAATATGGGTCGCGTAATCCGTGTCATTCATTTGTCAACGTTTATAAGCCAGCAGTGTGGCTTAATGGTAGCGTGTATATTTAGCACCAAGTGATCAGTGGATTCGATCAGTGCTGGTTTTAGGAGGGGGCTGGGTCGGGCGGCGCACGAGGGCGCCAAATAAGTTAGGGCGCCGAAAGATGCACCAAAGGCGCTTTAAATTTTAAAATTAGAGCGCCAAAAGCCATTCAAAATTTTAGATTAGAGCGCCAAAGGCGTTCTTTCTAAGGGTGTTTAGAAAAAATTGCCGGGTGTACGGCCGGCACTGGGTTTGATCCGCCATACTGCTGGTTAGATTTGGGGGTATTTGTGACTCCAAATCGATCGTTTCTTATCAGAGTTTTGATGCCAATTTTATCTGATCATTGTTGAAACGATTCCTCAAAATTGGCAAAAAATCATCTTTCCTGTTGTCACAAATCTTCTGTATTTATTGTGTGTATAATTTGTAAAATGTATGTACAAAATATAAATCCATAGATGTCTCAATGGATTAATTCTGTAATTAATTAATTGTTATTTCGTGTTCTTCAGCTTCTGAAAATACAGTCATTTATGTAATAATAAAATGCTGCATTGTTTGTTATTACTTGCACGGGAAGGTGCATTGGGGTCTTCCTGTCAAGCCTTCCTGGTATATATGCATATGTATATGTAAAAATAAAATAAAATAAAAAATAAAGACTGGTTTACACCGGAATTTCCGAATTTATAACCATAGCAGAATTACCCGATGGAAATCCCTAACTGCCGAGTATTTTAAATTGTGGCTTGGCATTTAGATTGTGAGAATTACATTTTAAAAACAATGAAGAAGGTGGATCTAGTTTTGGAGAAATACATTCATTAATAGACTTCTTTTTTTTATTTTATATTGTTGCAAGATATATTAAAGAGTCTAAAAACACACCTTTACAAAACTCGAAATTCTCGGCGGTAGTTATCTAGGGTTTGTTTGGATTAGCTACAATTTTTATACCTGCTTTCTATTGGATGTCTAAATAATTCTAGTTGGAAATTTTCAGCGTGGCAGTCTTTCAACATCAAAGACGTCAGCACTCAAAGGGTTAATTATCTCCAATCGATTTCAATACTCGCATTTAAAGACCGATTGAATGAATTCTGATTGCTTGCAAACCATCATTCGGTAATTATCCGAGCGACCAAATTCAAAATGGCCGCCATTGACTCAGTCTTCTTTCTACCGGGCATTGTGATGAAAATGATTGCCATTTTTCACGTTTAGATTGACAACAGTGGCGACGAACCTTCGGCACGCGAGCACGTGCTCCATTTATCTATACACATACACACGCACACAATTGTGATCGTTGACAGCTCGGTCATTAGCGTCACGTCCATTCACCAGCCCTACATAATTATGATGACCAGCTCGGAGCTCCGAGTTCAAGGATCTGACCTCCGTCCGAGGCGCCGTCTATATAATCATCTCTGTATAGCAAACTTCAATCGTGAAGGCTTCAATCATACTCCATGTGCGGAATGAGACTAAAAAAACTCGATCGTATTCAAAACGATTCGTTTCACATTGGCCACATTCGAGTATAAAATAGTAAATAAGCCTGTTTTGCCGCATCTACACCATGGGCCATACTCTTGAACGCCAGTGCCTGGTGTATGTGCTGTGGCGTTGAAAAGGAATGATTTCTGGGAACCTTTAGTGCCCAAGATGGTGCTTTTGTTCAATGCTAATTGACAGTTTTGGCGTTAGTATATCGTATCATTTCATGTGGCCATGACTACTATATACCCTATAGCGTTTCTCATATGAGTATTATCTTGGATACATTTCGAAATCAATTATGTCAACCCCACGTGTGCTATGAAACCGACTTGTTTGTATCAAAACAATTCCCCTTCAAAAACAACCAATTTCATTGTATTTGAATGGAATTGTCTGATATGGGACGCCATTTTTAAATTAAAACAAAGACACCGAATGGCGTCAATGAAAGAAATCTTCTGCTATGGGACGCCATTTTTAATTTAATATAAAGACACCAAATGGCGTGAATGAAAGAATTCTTCCGCTATAGGACGCCATTTTTAAATTAAAACAAAGAGACCAAATGGCGTCAATGAATTTAATCTTCTGCCATTTTGAAATTAAAACAAAAACACCAAATGGCGTTGTGGCGGCTCGCTATATGACATGGTCGAGTTCGATCACCTTCCTGCGAGTTGGGACCAACTCGCCCGTGTTCAGAGTTGCTACCTGACTCCGCCTTCGGCTACCATAATAAAAGCACGTGCATCAACATGCCAGTCGTCTCATTCGTTCATCCCCTATAGCGTCAATGAATGAAATCTTCTGCTATGGGACGCCATTTTTAATTTAATATAAAGACACCAAATGGCGTGAATGAAAGAATTCTTCTGCTATGGGACGCCATTTATAAATTAAAACAAAGAGACCAAATGGCGTCAATGAATTTAATCTTCTGCCATTTTGAAATTAAAACAAAAACACCAAATGACGTTGTGGCGGCTCGCTATATGACATGGTCGAGTTCGATCACCTTCCTGCGAGTTGGGACCAACTCGCCCGTGTTCAGAGTTGCTACCTGACTCCGCCTTCGGCTACCATAATAAAAGCACGTGCATCAACATGCCAGTCGTCTCATTCGTTCATCCCCTATAGCGTCAATGAATGAAATCTTCTGCTATGGGACGCCATTTTTAATTTAATATAAAGACACCAAATGGCGTGAATGAAAGAATTCTTCTGCTATGGGACGCCATTTTTAATTTAATATAAAGACACCAAATGGCGTGAATGAAAGAGTTCTTCTGCTATGGGACGCCATTTTTAAATTAAAACAAAGAGACCAAATGGCGTCAATGAACTTAATCTTCTGCCATTTTGAAATTAAAACAAAAACACCAAATGGCGTTGTGGCGGTTCGCTCTTTGACATGGTCGAGTTCGATCACCTACCTGCGAGTTGGGACCAACTCGCCCGTGTTCAGAGTTGCTACCTGACTTTGCCTTCGGCTACCATAATAAAAGCACGTGCATCAACATGCCAGTCGTCTCATTCGTTCATCCCCTATAGCGTCAATGAATGAAATCTTCTGCTATGGGACGCCATTTTTAATTTAATATAAAGACACCAAATGGCGTGAATGAAAGAATTATTCTGCTATGGGACGCCATTTATAAATTAAAACAAAGAGACCAAATGGCGTCAATGCATTTAATCTTCTGCTATGGGCCGCCATTTTTAAATTAAAACCAAGAAACCAAATGGCGTCAATACAATATGAGCGAGATTAAGAAGTCAATACAATGGATAGAATTATAATGTTTCTATTGTCTTCCTGCACTTTTAGAAAACCAAATACAATATGGGGGAGATAAATATATGTAGTTTAGCGAAATAGATATATACTTTATCGGTTTACCACTATCTTACTAAAGAAAAAGACACGTTCAAAGTAAATTTGTAAAACATAAAGCCCGCCGTATTAACGTCCAATAAGTTCTTCCGCTTTTATGATACAGTGATATTTGGGGAGTAAGCACAGAAAACCTCCACTACTAAAAAACCACTTTGTAGTGAATTGTAATGGTTTTGAAAATAAACAGAGACCTCAGTCACTCGGCAAGGCCCACTCAAGTGTGTCAAATTAGCATGTAATTCGAGGTAATGACCATAAGTGGAGCACACGTTTTTGTCGAATGCAGGTGATGCAAGCCTGGTCACTCAATTAATCGGTGTCACCTTACCCGGTGACCTTTGAAGACCAGCCAGGACCGTAGTCTACCATCTTCTGAAACTCGTAGTACAGTTTGCGGTGCACACCTGAGGTCAATGCTGTATTGCAAAGCCATGACTCAATGTCAAGTCACTGTTACCCATAATACCTAATTCCGCTAAAGATACATTTTTCAGCTTTACAAATCGATGTATAATCTAGTATCAACACACATGTAGCTACAAAACAATTCTCATATCACAAATCATCAGTACTGTGAAGGTAAATACCGGGATTCATTAACTGACATAATATTTAGCGACGTATTCTTTGTGAATTTGTAAATTAGGGATTGGATTTGAATTAGCCACATTTACCGTGTGACTGTAATCTATGATCGGGCCTGACATTGCGACCATCTTGAAAATTGGGCCCATGTGTTGTCTTAAGTGTGACTTAAATGCATGATTGGGCCTAATAAGGCAACAGTTTAGTTGTTGAATCAGTTTGAAAATCAACAACTAAACTGTTTGGTTGGGCCTGATTATTCTGTTGATTTATTTTATTTTATTTATTTTATTTTATTTTAAAAAATCAATACCACAGAGACTTGACAGGTTGCCCCAAAGCGTCAATGTGATTTTAATACAAATAATTTATGAACTGGGTTGTGTAAATTTTCATCTGATCAGCAGCCAAATCGAAGATTGATTCCAATATGTTATCTAAACTGACTGTTTGTAGAAGTAGGCTTACTTAGGTATTCAATGTTTTAAAAATTGAAAAACATTGCCCTTCAGAACCGACGAGCACAAAAAAGTTATATAATAGCCGTAATGACGGTCAAAGATGATACTTCGCCGTCGGAATCAAATCCGTAACCACATTCGCATGTTTTTTTACACATTATAAATCATCACGATATGATTGATGATCGAAATGATTAATCGATGTATCTCATTGTGAGAAAACAAGATGGCGACATCTAGCGATTAAAATACCAAAAATTAATGCAAAAAATAAGCCAATGACCCTTCAAATTTAATAAACGGCAACGTAATTTTAAAGACCGACTCGAACTAACCAGAATATATGCACAAAGTTTAGAATAAAATGTTATTCGTTAACATTTTCTAGCAAAATTGTAAACTTTGTACTTTTGTTATGCATAAAAAATGAATTCTTTAAAACAAAATTTTATATTTTCAGCAGAATATATTATCATACCCGTTTTTTTTTTTATTATTCATAATTACAAAATATACATGTAAAAAAAATCATATATGTACAAATAAAAATAACTAACCATAAATTAAACAAAAAAAAACCACTAAATTACAACCGTTAACAGACTACGTTAAATTGTCGACACCTAAATTACACAAACGTATGTACAATATCGAAAAAAAGTAGAACTACAACATATGAGCCGTCAATCTGCATCCAAATCATATACACACATGTATATTCAAGTCTTTACAGAAGTAATCGACACCAACTGTAGGACGAGGCCGCATACAATAGCAAAAAATGTGTGAAAAAAGTCTACAAATGTGCACACTTACAATTTAAAAATATCAAAATCATCATAACCAAATCACCATACAAAGGCCTCGTCTCAAAGAAGGTGAGATTCCACACACCGAGGAATGTTCACAAATACAAAACAAGTCGTACAGATTTATTTATAATAAAAACTAAACTGCCGGTGGTGCCGACTATTGACTATCGACAGACTCTTTCAAGTCTTTTTCAGTCGGTCCGACTGTCGGTTCCGCGTTCAAAGTGACATCGCTGAAGTTTGCCGTCTCGTCTAAGACTTCGACACGCGGCGTTTTAGCATCGGTGTCAATTTGTATCGGTTCGGGGTTAGGAGCATTTGGCAGTGCAGGCACACCAGACGGATTCGGACTCCTTATGATTTTGAAGTAATTGACAGGCACGAGACCCGAAGTCTTCTGGTCGACGCTCGCCAACAGCCAACCAGAGTTCCACAGGTTACCCTGCACGGTCTGAGGGGCGATCGTCAAGATCTGATTGGCGCGGAATCCAATCTCCTGATCTGAAGACGGATGGAAGTCGTACTGAGCCAGAGCCTGCATTGGATTCTGCCACGTCGACGGATCGTTCACTGAAAAGTTTCAACTGATTAATTATACGAACTGCAATGCTATCGTTACAATGTGGATGAACAAACTGACTGTTTCCTTGAATCGTCGCGTTGATTGAACCGAGCATTTTGACGATGATGTACGGTACGGCTGCGATTACTGCAATGAAGAGAGCAGCAGGCCAAGAGCTGCCGCGAGGAGCGTTGCCGGCTTCCGTCGACGATGAACCTTGACCTTTAGTGTCCATGCTAGCTTCGGCCCAAGCCTTCAAAAACGCAACATTATAATATATTTTATAATATTTTATAATTTAAGAATAGATACACTCCATATGATTGTCGGAATATACTTTGAATTCGTCTTCGGTTCTTATGCCAAGGAGTACTAGTAGTTTTTTGATCAGCCAGTTGATCCCTCGGAAGACGGCGAAAGCTGACCAGAATTGAGCAAATAGAGTTCGAAGACGACCAAAGTTTTCGGCTACGCCTAAAATTTTATGGTATGTTAATGAATATTTAGAAGGGTGCGATTTAACTGCACATTGAGAAAAATACTTTGTATCTTAAAAAAAATGTTTGTGCATTAAAAATTTGCATTATTTTCGGTGCATTAAACAGTCTCGGATTGTGCATCGAATAAAATAGTTTGGCATTATAAAGTGACCATTAAAAAATATGAAACGATCATTCGAAAAAATAGATTTTAGCATTAGAATGGATACAAAAAGTGGCAACGTTGCAGTCTTCCGCTATTGACAACTGTCAACTGTCAAAAGTGTTTACTTTTGTTTACGTATGAATATGAATAATCATGTCATATTGAAGCCAAGGTCGTGCCGAAGAGTAAAAAAGACGGAATCCAGTAAAGAGAAGCGTTGGTCGTTGTCGGTTCGTATTTCTGTATTCGCGACGTTGCCAATCTGTCATTTTAATACACATTTCATCCGCTTTTTAAGTAGCAAATATCTGTATTCATCACTTAGATATGCACACAAACTTTTTTAATGTACAACAATTTTTTTAAATGCACATTTATTTTACAAAATGGACGTTTAAATTGTTCCCTTTTTAGAATCAGATTTTGAAATGTTGTTAAAAGATAAAAAGTGTAGTTTTATAGATCAATACAGATATGCATATCGATTTTTGATAATGTTTAATAATGATTAATTTTAGTTGTTTTTTACTACACATAAATGTCTATTGTGATTATTGTATTAGAAATAAGCATGTCATTAAATGTGATAAATTATATATGATAATAAGAAGTTTTAGAATTTAGTATTCCAATGATCATTCATTTAAAAGAAATGTAATTGATGTAGAAAAGTACATGTACAATAATGATTGTTTTTGTGAATCTCAGCTTTGGTAAAACTCATAAATTAAATAGCCTATATATGAATGTCAGATAAAGATAAATAAGAGGCTTATAAAAAAAAATCTACTTTTGACTGATCTACTACATATAATAAAAAAATCTAAATTAAACGATATATGCTAAGAGACTCAAACATGATGAAATCATAGCAATTAAACCTTCATACCATGTATAAACCTTACCCAAAATAGCCCTGAAAGAACTAGTCATAGCGAAGAATGTATTCTCGAGCATCATAGCTATACTTCCGACGGCTCCGACGACGCTTTCAATCGATTGAAAAGTCGGGCGTGATCTCTCCTCAGCCATTTGAATGAAACTAAAATTAAAAACAATTAATTATACAAATCGTTAAAGAATTGTATCAAATACGTACACGAAAATATTCAAACCGGCTTTCGACATCTCCATGCATTCCATTCATCCTGTTGAACCCACCCCCATACATCCCACCAAATCCTTGACTGCCGTAGCCCCCATACCCCGTACCGTAGCCACCAAGTCCACCCATGCCACCATAGCTACCCATACCACCATAGCTGCCCATACCACCCATACCACCCATACCACCATAGCCCATACTCGGTTGCATATATCCCCCGTAGTTAGACGTGCGGCTTGGATACGGCCTCGGCGGGAGCGCAGGTGGGAGAGCGGGCTGTATCGAAGCCGGGGGCACGATTCGATTTTCTATGGTTGGCCCGGGGTTGGAGAATCTCGACGGCTCGTTGTACGTTTCAGATCGACCGCTAACTCCGGCCGCCTCCCAGGGTTTCAGCGGAGCCGTCATGGTGCAGGTGTAGGATTAAACGAGTGGATGGAGTCTGGAAGTACATTGAATGATGTGATCAGTTCAGTGTTGATTGAATTTTGAGGTTATGTTTGGTAGAGAATTTCGAATTGCGTAAAATGCGATTCATTCGTGTTGGGTCTTTTTTCAGGTACAATAAATATCGATTTGTGAACCGTTTGAGTATTGAAAATGGTAATAAATGCTCAATTACGTGGAATAAATTACAGCTGTTGTAGAACTGTCAAATCGCTTCCGTCTGGTCAAAGTTCACGAAATTGACGTTTGATCTGAAGCATTTTCTATTGAACTTTGGTCGTAGCAAATTTTTCAACTGGCCATTTCTAAATGGTTTCAATGAATTTTCTATAATAATCTAATAATGGTTCGGTGATTATTCCGCAAAAGCGATCTCGCGCACGTCACAAATCTCGATCACGGAACATCTGGTACCTAAAAACTCCATCATGCGAAATATTGTACTAACGAAAACTCAAGTGCCAGATATTCCGTATTCGCGCCAGATTTTTGTGGCAACGATTTGCCCAATAAAGGTCTGTTCATACTTAGCAGCACTGCACGACTCCGTTTCAAATATGTCATTTTATTACATTTCTATTCATATCTACCTACACGTCGCGGTCACGTCACGTTTACAGCAATTTGGCCGAGTGCAAGGCAAAATCGGCTTACTTATACATTAGAGGCCATGACGATACGGTGCAATATTGCTTACGTCGTATTGTCGAGTACTTGCAATATGAATGCATACACGTGCATTCGTAGCTACGCGTCAGAATACAAGTCAGCAAAAATGTTTCGACGTTTATCGAACGAAAAATTATGTATAATCGCGCTGTTGTTGGAAGAAGAAGCTCAAGAAGGCAATAAAAAAGCACGGAGGCGTTTTGATGTGCATCCCATGTTAAAAAATAGAAAAACCGAAGGAGAGTTTTGGACACTAATTTAATTTTTTTTTAAATATTTCCGCCAAAACCATGTCGAAAGATTGAACAGCTGTCAACTGTCACTATCGATAATTGGTCCAAAACAGCAAAGCGGCAGACTCATGGCACGTAATTCGCGTGTATATTTCCACGATGGCCAAAAAAAACGGATACGATACGTTGACGGATGTTGCTGTAAGGTATGAACAGAAAATATCGGGTACTGCTGTAAGCCTGCCGTGGCGTAAACGTGACGGTTGGTATGAATATACCCATACAAAATGTACCAAAGAATACTTCTCGTACGGCCGGATACCTGCTGAAGTCGGTACGTGCTGACTAGGTATGAACAGACCTTAATCCGTTTACCTCTAATAATATCATACAAAAACTGTAAATAAAAATAGTCTGACAACCATTACATGTTTTATTCTTCTTAAATTGTTAAATAAACCCAGAGGCGTGATGAAACGGTTTCCAATTATTTTCTAGCCTTGATGATTATATTATACGAATATGTATAGCTAAAAAAGTGACACTTGAGAAGGGGAGATTTATTTATTAAAGGGAGATGCTGTCTACGGGTGACCGTCACCGCACCGACAGTCAAAAAATCGAAAATGTTCGTTTATCATGCATACATATGAAAAACGGTTAGTATATATATCAGTGGCGTGTGGTAAAACTATCTCTCCCCCCCCCCTCACGTCGTACATTCTCACTTAATTTGCGCGAACAGGATACAAGAGGAACAGGCTTTTCCTTTACACACATTAAACGAAGCTGTATTAATAAAAGAGAGATAATTTCACCGCATGCCACTGATATATATTATATATACATAGTACCGTTTACCATGCACCCTTTTTTTTGCTCTTTCGACTTAAGATCTTTCGATTTTCGATCTTTGCCTTTCGATATTTGCTTTTTCGATCTTTTGACTTTCGGTGCCGTACCGTGACCCATCTTTTATATCCTTGGTGATTATCCCATTCACTACTGACCAATAAATAGCAATACATACATTAATTTACTGTCAACTGATGTTAATGTGTTATTTTAACAATGATCCCCCTACCTGTACACTACAAGCAGGACATACGACATACAACAAACCATTATAAAAATTCTGTTTTATAGTACACTAGTTGTTTTACCCGGCTTCACATATTATTTGTAATATAAACAGCTTAAACATGGCGAATCTAATAGTAAATATTCATTTGTTTTTTTTTATTTATTTATTTGAATCGAAAAAAAAAATATCGAATCGTCATAGAAACTTTGTTTTGTTTTCGAAGTTCCCAACCAAAAATACTTACATACAAACTTATAAAGTCTCTTTCGAAATTGTATATTAAGATAAACCCAAATACAATATAAAATTGGAGCGATTTTTTTATCACATCAAAGTAGGTAATGTTAGAAAATGACAAAAACAAAAAAATTACCAAGTGACTTTATTTTCAATTTATACAATTTCTAATTCTCTGGTTATTTAAATTATATTATAAATAAACAATTTTAGTATATATATGTATATAATAATATACATAAAAAATCCAATTTACTCCTCTTCCTATATATCATCCTAAAAAGTAGAGTATTTATCATCCCTAAGAAGACGTTTATCATTAAACAATAGATTGGTGTCTCCCATATCAGCATTAAAACCGTATGCATACTGCCCGGGCCGCTCGCCCAATATTCTCTCCATTTCTACTACATCTTCTCCAGGAATTATCATCTCGGGCACGTCAAATCGCGGCACACAAAAGAACGTCAAAAATTGTTGTCTATCATTAGTGAAGTAAAGCCTATGATCGCTCATATCCTGATCATTGATGAAATTCCAATCAGACAATTTTTTATCGTGATGGGTGTACTTGTCGAAATCGATACGTTCCATGTCCTCTACTACAATGTCCATGTCGCCGGGCTCCGTCCAGTCGTACACGAGCAACTCCGAATGCACTCCGATGTCTTTCAAATACTTCGTCTTATATGCCATCTCCAGAGCCGTCAGATACTCATCAGTCAAAGCCTTGCTGTTTTGCTCGTGCGGATAATTCCTCGCTTTGATGCGATCCTGGATGACGTTAACGGGCACGTCGAGATACAGAACGAGATGGGGTCGGAGCAACTCTGTGATACTGTTCTTACGCTGGTCGTTGTATACAGACTTGGCGCCGTCACTAGCGAAGCCGCACTTGTTCATAGCTTCGATGAAGACAAAGTCGGAGAACGGTGACCTTTCCAACACGACTCCCTGGCCGCTGTTCAACATGTGAGCAAGAGCGTCTACATACTGCATGAAGCGGATAATCATCATGTTCAGTTGATAGCTCGAAGCCGTCGGATGGAATGGATTCGTGCAAAACTTGACGTGATCGTACGTGCGGCACGAGTCGGGGGCCAGGTGATCGAGATCTCTCTGATTGCGACCGTATCTATCAATGTACACAACGTCCATGTTCAGCTCGGGAAAGTGCTTCAGATCGAACTCTTCGGCAAGCTTTTTGGCGACGGCAGTCTTTCCAGAGGCCACCGAGCCCTCAACACATATCACCTTCGCGTTGGGGTGTGCCAAGCGGGCCGACGTGCGATCCATCCAGGTGTGCCAGACCTTCATTTCTTTTTCCAAATAGGGGAACGGCTTCTGTTGAGGAGGGATCTTTACCATCACGCGCATGCTCTTGCCATACATTCCTCTCTTCTGCATGGCAACAACCGGTGGTATATTCGAGGATGCGACATTATTGCTGATTATGGTCTTCAGTAAGCTTGTGCGGCACAATGTGGCCATCTTTCGGCTCGATCTATGTATCAACGTTCAATCCCAGTCGGTTTCGATAATTCTGAAAAATAATGACTTAATGTATTCATATATCATATCATATAGGTATACATATATGTATAATATCGCTATTCTGTGTGTCTGTATGTGTATTTGAGATAACGCTCGCCGTACTGTAATAGTCGTTTCAATTCAACATACATATGTAAGTCACAGCTAAACCAATGCCAATAAAACGTACGAATGTAATAATAAAATAAAAAACTTCTATATATATTGTTTGCTACTAATGTTTCTTCTAGGCTAATAGACGGCGCTAAGTCTCTATTTTTAATTTTTAATTGGTGTTTTATATTGTTTATATGTACATAGGTAGATAGTTAGTTTGGTGCTACTTTAGTATGCGGTCTACTTTCACATATCTACATTAGTATGCGATCTACCTTCACGTTAATACATTAATATGCGGTCTCACTGTCTCAGTTCTCGCGTTTGACACTGAGACTGAAGAATACCGACCCTAACAACCTAATCTTAAATGAATAGGGCCAACCTTAACTTAACCTAACCTTACCAGACCCTTAAATAAATAGGTGTTGGCTGCTAAGATATATATTTTTTTTAAGTTTTATTTCATCAATATTTTCACAAAAAAAAAAACATATCTAAGCAGCCAACACCTAATATTTATTTAAGGGTCAGGATAGGTTAGGTTAAGTTAAGGTTGGCCCTATTCATTTAATATTTGGTTAAGAAATATGTATCTGCTGACGATATTTTGATAGAAATGCTCCGACAAGATTATGGGGCGGCAGGAAAAAACAAAATTTCATTTCAAAATAAACATTTCATTGCTTTGATACTAATAAAAAAAAAATAGCCGAGTGCGATTCAAAGGTAGACCGCATACTAAAGTAGCACTGGTAGTTTTTACCATTGTTTTCATATTACAGAATTAAATATAAATATTAAATTAAATAAATATATTTAGAAGGTATTTGAAAAAATTCGACCGCGTGCAAATATTACAAATAAACTGAAATAAAAGCAGCCAAACTCAAACTATGAAAATAATGTTAAACCAAAATCAAACCTATCAAAAATAAAAATAAATAAAATTCTGTTCGGCTCGTTACGGTAGTGTAGTCTTGCGACTCGTGAAGTTATCTTCTGAACTTGGCCGAGTTAGTGTCGTTTCAGGGCCGAGAATCAGACGTACTCGAATTTAGTGCGTTTTCCCAGATGCAATTCTACCGTGGCCCATCGTAACCGTAAATCCAACGTGAAAAGTTACGAAATGAGAAACCACAAGCTACACAATTCCATCGATTCTGGGAAATAGTGTATTTCTAATCCTCCTTCACGCTAGTTCAGACCAACATCCTGCGCAATGTACCAATATAACAAATTCCTTGAACATCATTCCAGAGCTTCTTCTACCTCGTCATTTTCGTCTTTCATTCGTCTGACCACTTAAAAAGCCTTTAAGCCTCACTTAAATGCTCATTTTAAGATCCTTCTTCCAATTCCAATCATACTATTTTGACTACAATCAAATCCTACACACCAGCCGTTATATTTTCTATTGGAAGTCCAATTTCCAGTTCTAAAAACACTATTTCTGTTTGGCTATTAAATAAAATTAAAAATAAATTTTCAACATGCGTGTCTTATTTATGTATAAGTCTGCAGAAACATTATATTGACCAAGTGAAAAAAATCAACAATCCAAATAACCTGATTTTTTCATATGGCAACACTCTAAGAAAAGAACTGTCAGAGTGAAAATAAAATAAAATAAAAAACAATGGAACTATTTTTTAAATGTATAGGGATTTCAGGAAAACAAATTTCTATACGAGTGCAATGTATTTGAGCAATTTTTTTGACATGTGAAAAATTTGTAATTTTTTTCAAAATTGTATATAGATGTTATGGAAACATTGCATGAATGAAGCATTAAATTTTTAATGTGCTAATTTTACAAATAATGCATAAATAAGCGAAGGAAATTACCAAAATGCTCCAGAACCAAACAAGTCGGACAGCCACCGCAGTGACATAACGTGAGTGCACGTAACGAATAAAATGTCGACCATGTAGCGATCGACCAAATCAGTGGCGTTTTATGTTTTCAATTCATTTTTTCCAGTTTTTACATCAGTAGAGGAAGCACTACATACATAAGTAATGCTTAATAGGTCGTCGGCGACTGATTAAAATTTGAGGCAAAATCTAAAACTTTAAAAATAACTAGACTACATATGTGTCAAAGTATGGGCTTTGACGAAATTATCATCACGCACTGTCATCAATTCAATTTCAAACCATTGAAAATTCTCTTTGTGGGAGGACAGTGGCAATGGAGGAGGGGGCGCCAACGATAGGGTGGGCCACAAGTCATGCGCGTTGGCCCCTTCTTTGTATTTGACATTTAACCGGAGCGAACTGACAATCGATCTCTAGTCCGACTTCGAAAATGGGACACGACTCCCGCAGGACTCCGGTATGAGATCGTAACGAGCGATTATGTCAGCGAAGACCAGGGTGAACGTCCATTCCAAAATACCAAGTGGAAAAAATCGCACATTAAGCTCGAATTTTCAATTTTGCTTTTTTTATCAGCTGTCGTTGTGGCGTAGTCTCTTCGATGGATGCGAGGGCTCATGACAAGAGATCCATTAGCTATCAGCATGGCCAAGTTCTAAACACATGCAAGGCTACATCACCGGATGTTGAATTCAACAACATCGTCATCAAAACGGTGAGAGTCAATGTTTAAAATATCACTAAATCAGTTCACTGACGGAGATTTTTTTCTACAAACAGATCTCTCTTAGGGTCTCTGGTTACGAAATTTGTCATAGCTAGAGATACTACGAGAGTCATTTATGAGAATTAATTTTTCAAATTAAATTTTGGAATCAGACCATTATAAAGAGAACCACCTGATTGTTCGTATTGTGTTATTTAGAAAATTCTAGTCTGTTAGAGAGGTTGCTAATTTCTAAAAATCAGTTACGACAGTCAATAAAATGTCTGCAGATAAATCATTCCGTCAGCGGCCAACTTAATTAGCAACATAACGTGCTAATTTAAGCTAATCTCGAAATCTATCTTAAAGAATTTTAATTGTCTAATTTTTCAAATTGTCTTATTTCAGCTATATCATCGAATCACACGTAAACATACGCGCGCAGAAGCACAATTTATTATTAATAATTTATACTTAAAAATGGTGCTTGTACAATAAGTACTTACGCTCTTGCAGTAGATGATATCGTAAAAACCATCGATAATGGGAAGTACTTCGTCCAAGTTCAAGAAGTACATCCAAAATGGCGACGAATATGCCGCCATGCAGATATACCAAGGTTCTCTTGAGCTGAAGAAGAGCTTCGACCCAAACCTGAGCTATGGCGAAAGCAGACATCACAACACTGCCATGCACTATGCTGCCAGATACGGTAAAGACGATTTTATAACCATATCTAGTGCTTGATTAACTACCCGAATTAAATTGATACATAATAGTGGTACTTTTCCGCATTTTCCTCCTAATAAGCCTTATTAGCATTTCAAACATTATCTTCAAACTCACTAGTACCAGATACTAATTAAATGTTCGCAATTTTTTTTTGACTTATCATTTAAGTTTGATTGCTCTTAGAATTTACTGACTTATCTGGATGCTATTTTCAGGGATGAAGCATCTGCTGAGGACGTTTCTAACTGACCTTGGAGGTGATCCTAATAAGAGGAACGCTTTCGATGAAACGGTTCTCCACAGTGCTTGCAGTGCTGGCACCGCTTTCCCACCCACCGTCAATCACTTATCCATCAGCTGCGTCCAAGTCAGTGGTTCTGGAAATGTTGGAAACAATCAGGCGGAAGCCACTGGAAGTGGCGCTTTGACTGCCAGCGCCCAGGAGCGACGTGCCGCTTGCATAGCCCTTTTGCTTC
Source organism: Arctopsyche grandis (assembly GCF_051622035.1). Lineage (NCBI taxonomy): Eukaryota > Metazoa > Arthropoda > Insecta > Trichoptera > Hydropsychidae > Arctopsyche > Arctopsyche grandis. Next base: position 37,412,096 of record NC_135357.1, read on the forward strand.
AATGGCGTGGAGTCAGACTTCCATCTTCCGAAGAGAAGGAGAGGATCCAGATGGATGCTTTGGATAGGGTAAATTTTCTGATGGTCCGTACGCACCAAACCAACGACGATTTTGGGCCAACTTTTAAAACCAGTAGCGTACAAAATATCGAAATAAAAATTAAATAAAAAAATTGAAATTAAATATCAAAATTAAGCTAACGAGCGAGATTGAGATAAAATTAGATCATCGTTGATGTTTTGAATTACAACAATGTTTTGAATTACGACGATATTTTTTTTATTTTTTATTTATTTATTTAACATATTAGCCACAGTGACATTACAGAGATCTCCAACACGTCGCTGTGGCCGGTCATTCAGTAATAATAACACGATAACAGTAATAATAACTTATAATAATAACAATATTAACACAACATCATTAAAATCATAAAATCATAAAAAAAAAGAAAAAACATAGATAAAGTAATAACAATCAACCACTGGCATTCCTCAACAACCACTCAACCAGATTAGTATATTTTATATTGAAGAGGTCAATTTCACCAGAAATCTTGTTAAGCAGATATATCGCTCTAGATATAGGAGCCGTTGACAACATATTTGTGCGAGCCACAGGAGGAACAAACAAATCACGATTTCTCAAGTCCCTGAATTTACAAGGTGCATTAAACCTTAATTCCTTTAGAACCTGAGGATTGTGTATTATCCCATTCAACAGCTTAAAAAAGTGTCTTCCCAGTAACATATTCCGACGAGACTCCAATGAGTTGAAACCTAACGCCCCTAATAAGAATGCACTAGGATATAGCCAAGGATAATAACCATACTGTTTCAAATAAAGATATCTGAGAAACCGTTTTTGGATTCTCTCAATCTTCAATGAATGAGTTATATGGGTAGGATTCCATATAATAGAAGAAAATTCTAGAATACTACGTACTAAAGATTCATAAAGAATTTTAAGCACCAACGTACTCTGGAAAGGTTTGCTAACTCTTAGTAAGAATCCCAGCATTTTTGTTGCACGCAAACAAATATTGTCTATGTGTCGTTTAAATTGAAAATTATTCGAGAACAAGACCCCCAAATCACAATATTCATCTACAAACTTTAATTCAACACCACTTAGGCGATATGGATAAATCAAGCGATTTGAAGATCTTGTCACATTGAGAACACAGCATTTTTGAATGCTAAAAAATAATTTATTATCGACAGACCAACTTGACAGCGCATCTAAGTCCAATTGGAGAAGGGCTGCGTCACTATGAAACTTAAAAAAAATAAGGTCATCGGCGAATAAAAGATAGTCTGAATACTTAATTATTTTTGAGATGTCATTAATTTAAATTAAAAAGAATCATGCACAGAGTCGTCAAGCCAGGTTTCCGTTAGTACCAGGATGTCAGCACATTGAATAGCCGAGTTAGAACCTAATTCATCCAGTTTAGATTTAAGGCCTCGTACATTTTGATAGAAAATGCTTATATTATGCATTACAACCAGAGAAATATTATAATTACGAGCGAAAAAAACCTTGTTATTGTTTCTTATAAGTCGTCACGATACACCAACGTGTTTCGCCGTCGATGAAATATTTAACAAAAAAAATGTCGGTGATTTGTCAAAGGGTTTTTTTTTTCTTTCGTCGAAATAAAATTAATAATCACACATTATCCGATCAATTTTACCTCTGAGATGGATTTAATTATTTGATTTATTTCGACGAGAGAAACAATTGAAGACATTATCCGATAAAATTTACCTCTGAAATGATTTAATTAATTGATTTATTTCGACGAGAGAAACAATTGAAGACAAAAAAATTTCCTTTGATAAACCGACATCTTGTCGGGTTGAAACCATCACTCGGTCACCCATACTAACACATGATATATTCTCAGTAACTGCGCATTACGGGGAAGTAAAAATAATAATTCTTTGATTTTTTTTTCGATCTTAGTGCGTATCTACGTAAGTCAAAACATCTTCGACAAACAAAAGTCGAGGATTACCTGTATGTGATTGTTGATGATCTAATTTTAGGTCAATCTCGAAAATTTATTTAAATTGGGCATGTTCTGTTTTAACTTTCAACATTTTATTTTAATTTTAATATATTGATTATAATTTTATTTTGATATTTGAATTTAATTTTAATATAATAATAATATTTTTAATTTTGATATTTAATTTCAATTTTTAAATTTAATTTTTATTTCGATATTTTGTACGCTACTGGTTTTATCCTGCTGGTTAAATCGTTGGACCAAAATCGTCGTTGGTTTGGTCCGTACGCAGCATGAGAGACTTCCACTCTTGAAAAAATAGACTGTATAGATAAGAGCCTCAATGTGTACAGCTAGATGTTCCTAGGTGTGGAGTACTGTTGATTGAATGAATGTCAAAAAGTTATTACAATGTGAAGTACTATGTAGGTAAGGTTTAGTAATATGAAACGAGAATATACAGTAAGCGATTCACGTGAATTAAAATTAAGCTACATTTGTACATACATATATGCAGTGACGTCGCTAGGGGTGGTGTCACCTAAAACATATTTTTATTACTTATTAATATTTGTTAATTGTTATGACTTACGAAAGAGAAGCGCCAAAAGAGAAGCTAAATTCAAACGTTGTTTCTGAATTGCGTCTCCATCTGACTGAATCGGTTAACCTTCTTATATTAGTCTGACTGAATCGGTTAACCTTCTTCTTAGGTACATACACTGATTTCTCATGAATTCAAACAAATTCCAATTATGGCTCATATTTGTAGCTATATATTTCATATTTGAAGCTGTATACATACAGAAAGCTGTATATATGTATAGGTACACAGAAAAATAAACGACGCTACTGATATATGTATGTACAATGTGGCCAAAAATGGGATATGAAAAAAGTAGTACTCGAATATTAATACCCAAGAGATTTTAAAGGGTAGCAAAGCATTGTGAGAAATGGACATTCGTCCGAAAACAGTTTAATTTACGATTTATGGTGATGATTGGATGTATATTTGCATTGAAATTAGAATCTTATTTTAAATTTTTAACCAGGATGGAAACAGTGCTTTGCATCTTGCTGCTGGAGCTGGACTTGCAAGCGGTGCTCGTTTGTTGCTGTCAGCTGGAGCTAAGTCCTTAACTAAGGACTCTAGGAGTAGGACAGCAGCCCAGAGAGCATTAGCAGGTGGACACGCGCGTCTAGCTGCTCTAATCGAAAAAGCTATGCTCTTCGTAAGTCCGTTCATTATAGTAATAAAACATTTATGTAATAGAATGCTATTGTTAATTACTCATTTCTTTAGTCCGATGAACCAATCGAGTGGTGCACAGAGCGCTGGGGTTGGAGCAGTTCGGAAGTTGGCGAAGAAGAAGCCGAAGAAGCTCTTTTGAAAGCTAGCAACAATGCAGGAGACTCCCATGAGGGTTTGCGCCCTCAAGAGTTAAGGGAGGCCAAAGATAGACTTCTAGTAGACACTAGCGATATGTTAAGAGTGTCACTCTTCACGGCCGAAGCACTTTTAAGAGACAATGGTATATTCTGAGACTTCTGAGTTACATATATACATACATTTATACCTATCTTTATCTCTACAGTAGATGGATTTAATGGTATTATAGAGTGGTGCAGAGATGTCCTGGTGGAGCGTTGGATGAAAGATGCGACTGCTTGCTGCCAATCAGCCGGAGTTTCCTTACCTGGAGGATCGTTGGACAGTGAACATCCTGAAGAAAGTGCATCGGTGGGAGCTGATCAAAGAACTATAGAAGTAAGTGAAAAGAACTTGCACTCAAGTGAAAGATGATATATCAAGCTAGAATTTGAATTTGAAACTATTATGTACATGTATAGTGTAAAGCAGAGCACCACAACGTAAGTGCCCCGGCTCTTTTTGTACCGCGGGCATCACTTTTATCTAACGCGTGCAAGTGAGATCGCGTGTGAGGGAGAAAACCAATGTTAGTTAACGTTCTGTCACCTATGTATGTAGGGGCTAGCTAGCGACTGTCGATGAAGTACATATGTTTGTACGTAGCTGACAAACTCTACGAGTCGTCGAGTTTGTCAGCTACGTGTGCCACGAATATCAAGAGGTTGTGTGGCTCTGATGTAAAGGATATTTTACGGAATATTGTCGTATCGCGTTATTAATATTTTCTTAATGACTGCGTTTAAAATAAGACCAAAGTCGAAATGAACTGAACTTAAAGTAATAACGACTTTAAGAGCGAAAACACACAGCGATGACCGTGGCACATGATTTTTTTTAGATAGTTTTAAACATGCGAAAAAAATGTGGATTACCTTGCACATATTCATGGAACGCCGTGTTTTGTTGGTTTCATGAACGAACGTGTTTTGTAGGCTCAACTTCAAGAGGAGCAATCCGTTTTTGACAACACACAAGATGGCAAAACTAATAAGTAAAGGGCGGCGGTCAAGTTTCCATTGTCCACAAAAAATGGTTTACTGTTGTCAACTTTTATTTTCAACCTTTTTTTACTCTCTTGCTTTGTACGACAATAGTAATTGACAATAGTGAACCATTTTTTGTGGGCAATGGAAACTTCACCGCCGCCCTTTACTAATAAGATCCCAAAGTACTCACAAGACATGAGTAATCTCTACAATAATGATAAACTTTCAGTGTGGCATCTGTCGAGAGGAAGTATGGACCAGCGAATCTGGAGCTGGTGGCTGCGGTCATGCATTCTGTGCCCCTTGCTGGGGTCGTTACTTAACCGGCAGGGTTTGCGAAGGGGACCCTCGTCCAGTGTGTCCAGCACCACGTTGTAGGAGACCAGCACCTCCTCATCTTCTTCAAAGGTGTCTTACTCCACGCACTCAAAGAAAATATCTCCTGTTCGATATCAAGGTATACCCCAATTGAAAATTGAGCAGCTCTATCGTGAAAACTTTCCAAACTCAAACGTTTCCAAATATTGTGTCAGGCTTTTGTGGAAAGCTCCCGAGGGATGAAATGGTGTCCTGTTGCCGGTTGTGGGAGAGCTGTCAAGCTTCACGAAACTGAGCTTACAGTAAGTACAATCCTAATCATCCAAGTTAAGGTTGAGAATTTGATTTAAACATTCGATGCATTTTTACTCTCAGATACCCACAATACCCAACAACAATGGTGATGAAGCTGAAGACGAATGTCCTGGTGGCTTTCCTCCAGTTTCCAGAGGAGTTGATTGTGGAGATTTCCACTTCTTTTGCTGGGAGTGTAACTGTCAGTACCGTCTTACTTATGTCGTATATAAGGGTAAAATGTGTATTTAAACTGACTTTATGGAAACAGCTGAACCTCATCCTCCTATATCCTGCACGGCCTGGTCCAGATGGGTATCCCGGGCTGGTACTGCTCCACCTGCACCCGTAGCAGCTGCGGCAGGAGGGGCAGAAAGTGCAGCCTCATCTTTGTGGCTCCTGGCACACTGTAAACCGTGCCCTTCCTGTTCGTGTCCCATACAAAAGAACGATGGCTGCAACCATATGAAATGCACAAAGGTAAGTGCGCAAAGCAGATATGTAGAGAGATAAGCATGAAGATATACAAATACAGAGATGTGGAGGTACCGAAGCTACTTACAAGTCGAGATGACTAAAAATAAATAAATACAGTTCAAATCTTCAACAAAACATAATATGCAGAGAGTGCCTAGTATAGGTGTAATATATAAAACTTATTTTTTATATGCAGTGTAAGTTTGACTTCTGTTGGGTCTGCTTGGAGAGTTGGAAACGCCACGGTTCAGCCACCGGTGGTTACTTCAGATGCACCAGGGAAGAAGCTGCAGCTCGTGCAGAACAAACGAGAGGATCTGCTCTAGCAGAAGCCAGAGTTTGTCAAAAACATCTGATACATATTTGCTACTCCATAATAAAACCGTTTATACATAAATGGTGTTCAAAATTTAGGTCCAAAACGTGGAAGCTCAAGAACAATGGAGGTTTGCTGTACAGTGTGCTCGATATCGTCGTCACGAACAACGTTGGCTCACAGAAAGACCACTTATAGGGGCCACTCCAGCTAAAATCAAAGCCCTAGATCCCAACAGTGAGTAGTTATGTAACTAAGTATTGACCATTTCTACGCAGCTTGTCAAACTTCAATTTATTTAACAGACACTAGCGGGGGAGTTCTGGAAGCAGCCGCTAGGGAATTGGGATTATCCCGAAGGATCTTGGTAGGATGTTGTCCCTACACTTTCACACTTCCAGCTACAGCTCCACATAGAGCTGCTTTCCACTACGCTCAAGTAAGATTCCATTCGTAGTTTCAACTTAAAAACCCAAAACTTGTTTTCACGCAAAAAAAAACTCCAACAGGAAGAGTTGGAGAGGTGTGGTTCTCGCTTGGCGGCACTGATAGCTTGCGAGGTTATAGAAGCTCCACTGCTCGGTTTGAAAAGAGCTACTGCTGCAGCTCGCAGATGGAGGTTGACTGTTATGAGATTGGTTAGACCACCTGCTCCTCCAGCTGCACTCTCAGCCCAAGAACTACGCATGATGGTATTCAAAACTTCAAACTTCAAAATGAAATCTTCAACACACGTCTGATATCAATTTTATTTTAGGCTAGGTATCTGGCTAGAGGCAGACTCGATCCGAGAGATCCTTGGAGGTTCCCGTTGGGTCCTCGTGGAGAACCACTGCGCGTTCCAGATCCCTTGGATCCAGATCATACAATACTACAGGTAGATTTCATTTAAATATATTGTATGTATATACAATTATAATACAGTTTAAAATATGGTTCACCTTCTATCTTCCCTTCCTTTCTTTATACTTACTATGTATTTCCTCACGTTCTTCTCTTCCTTTTTTCTTCATTCATCTTCTTATTTACCTTAGATGGATTTGAGAACCCCAAAGTCCTTCAGAGAGAACCTTAGAAACTATTCAATTCTTACTAGAGTCGTCTCCCAATTGAGCCCAGTCTTTCATGTGTTAAGCTTATCTGTTTCGCCCAGCTCTTTCGATGTTGTTCCACTAATTTGATTATATTTTTTTTAGGAACCGCAACTGACTATACCTCCAAGGCCAGCTCCTGAAAGATCGACACCTTCAAATGAGGCTGATGGTAAATGATTCTTATATTTGATTTTATTGTTCAATATAAATGTGTTTTCCTCATTTTATCAGTTGACTTTCCATACATTATCTTCAATATCAGTTGAATGGCAACAGGCTATAGTAAAACGAGACGAAATGACTTTTCAGTTTATAGAATCAACGTGTCTGAATACAATATGGATCTAATCATCGCTTTGGAAATGTCGCGACTTCAAATGCTGGAAGAACAAGCTAGAAGGGGTCAAGAATCGGATGGATGTTCCACTTCACAAGGTCAATACCAATATCATAGCCTAAGCTTGCTGAATAACTGATTTTCAATGTGTATTTTTATTATTCAGATGCAACTTTACCCCGAAACAGACAACGACCTGCCAGACTCAACATATCCGTCTCCATTGGAGCCTCGTCAGATAACGGTATGCTTCCAAAAGTTAATAATTTTATCTTTAATAGTAGTAGTTACTAACAAGCTATGATTTGCGAAAAAGAAGACAAAAGCCTGTCTGAAGACCAGTTGAAGCTGGCCATCCAGTTGTCGCTTCAAGAACCGGCCCGCTACAGACAGAACGAGTCCAGCAGCGAGACGGATGGAGACAAGCGTCTCAACGATGGCTCCATGAACAGCGTTGACAGTAACTGCAGCGACGGCAACCCATCCTGGAGTGTCACCAGGGAGAGATGGGAACAAGACTATTCAGACATGGACTCTCACAGAAGCAACAGACAATCGGAACAAGTCAGTATCTATAAAAATCGTTTAACACTCAAAAGTCACAGAGTGACATTTCCAAACATGAAATTTCAGGACGAGAGTTGGTCTAGAGCAGCTGATATCACTGTCGGTTACTTCTTAAAAGCTTTGGGAAGAACACCTTTAGATTTGCCCAATCTTGCCTTGGGATTGGACCTGCTCAGTGCAAAGCAAGATAAATCCAAAGAACTCCTACGCAGACAAGTAAGTACTGATTTGAAGTGCGATCGAATATGAAAATCACTATAAAACATGCCATATTTGCAGATGATTGTTAACGAAGACGAAGCAGAAGCTTTCAGAGCTAGAGTAGGCGATTTGGAACAAGCGACGTGCTCTGGATTATCTGGATTTATCAACTACTGCAATGATGGTACAGGTTTTTCATTTCAAATTAAACCTTTTTCATTTCAAATTGACCCCTTTTCAATATGAATTTGAAATGAAAAATGGTAAATTTGAAATGAAAAGGGGTCAATTTGAAATTAAAAACCTATAATACTTCAGTTTCAAACCTTAATCATTATATCGTATGGATTGTAATCAATTATTTTACAATAGGTTTGAAGAGTAGACCACCATTGATCAGGTCTGGAGCTGCTGGACAGAGACCCCCTCTGCTTCGTCAGCTCGGTGGTAAAGTCAGAAGGTCTTGGAGCATGGGAGATATCTCTGTGAGGAGTTCCAGTACAGATGATACCACGTAAGATTAACCCAAACTTTCTCGAATACCAAACGTAACTAATAATAAATAACTCAAATTGCCATGACTATTATTTCAATACAATACTTCTTTAGTCGTTGTATCTTTTACATTTTGTTTATGAAATATTTTAAATCACTGCTTATTACAGTGTATTTCATGAATGATTATATTTTAGATACAGCAAAGTACCCGAAGAGACAATCATCATCACTAATACAGGTAAGTTTACTTAAGCTGTGTACATTTTTACAAGGCATCAACATTACAATGTATGCAAGCAATTGATATAATCATATCTTAAATTTCAGACCAGTTCCCACGGAAGGATTCTATTCTGATCCACAGAGATGTTACTACTCTTCCTCATCCTTCAAAATCTCAACAATCCAACTCAGATAACAAGAAAAATACGCTTACAAAAGCCGTACAGATAGACGCGCAGCACGAGAGCGAAGAAAACAAAATGACGCAGCCTGAAACTTTCAAAGCACCACACAGTGCCAAAGAAGCAGATGCTCGCAAAAAAGCAGCGCCCAACTTCTGGGGCGAGTTCTGCTGCGAGAGAAAATGCGTCAAGACTAAAACAGACCAAGCCACTCCGAGATACTACGACAAGAAGGAGAGGCACATGGTGCTGCCCGAGACTGAAGCACCAAAAACGGTGAGTGTGGACTGCAGGGGCAAAGTCAACCCCGAAATATTCGACTTCAGCGAAAAGACTATTCATTTGCCGGATCTAAATTCGAGCCATTTGAAAGTCAACACATATCTGACCAAGCTGGCTATCAACAAGCACATAGGACTGCTTAACGACAGTCTCAATCAAAACGAAATAGTCGGCGACAACTTCAGAAGACACTCTGACCACATCCCAAGAACTAGCGAAAAGTCTAACAAAGTTAAGGCTTCAAGTTCTGAAAAGCACATAGGAGAGAACGCAAGTAGAGGAGTAGATCTGAATCTGAAACAGAGATCAAATGATTCAAAATCACAGACGTCAAAAGTGGACAGTCCAAAGAAATGTATCAAAATCGACAAGATGGTCAAAGTGATGCCTACGCTTAGCATTAAAATATGCGACGAGTCACAAGACCAAAATGCAAACGCTGAAGAAAGCAACAGCACAAAAACCAAAAGAGGTCTAGAGACTGATAGTAGCAACGAGTGCGAGTCTGAAACTGGAATACCCAAATCTCCAACGCTTTACATATCGGGCGTGTCGATATGCAGGGAGCCTTCCGTCAAAGTTTCGGATCCTTCTTTTAGGTCTGAACAAAAGTCGCCAAAATCCAGATCTAAAATAGCTTGGAAGGAATACAAAGATACTACAAGTCCTGTCATAGTCCACGTGACTTCTCCATCCTTATCTCCGTGCAGCGAGAGAAATGCAGGTGAGACTATGACGACTTCTTCGTATTCTCCTGGGTCGCCTGAGCTGTACACTCCGTCTCTACTTCGATCCACCACTCCTACTAGTCCTTTGAAGCAAAGCCACTATTCGAACGATAGTCTGAACATGTTGGACATGCCTGTACTGCCTCCATCACACTTTAGCGACGACGTCTTCTTCGACGAAGACGACCCAGGATTGATGCTAGATTGTGCTTCAGACTCTAATCATTGCACTCTTAGAGGAACAGTCTACGCTGGATGTCACGGAGGCGGTATAATGATCAGCAACATGTCCACTTTGGCCACACTAAAACCAGATTGCACCATCTTAAACAAGAAGGCTTTTAAGCCGAAGAAAAAAGAAGAAGCACTATACGAGAACATATACCCACAATCGAATCAGTTATCGTTTGAAATGTCGCTACCCAACTCTCCGAATCTTTCCAAGAAGACCATCCAGAAAGCTTGGTCTGCGAGACCTCTGATGAGCGCGCAAGACTTTGCGGGAGAAGATTCCCAAGTTATTCCAAACAAACTCAAGTCTAAAAGCGCCAACGAGCCAGAACGAGACAGGGAGATGTTTCACTTTCCAAAGTCTTCTACCGACGGTGCTCTGAGCTCTGTCCTTCACGTCCAAGAGTCCAACTTGAGCTCAGACGATTTCCACGAAGCTCTCTTCTTGTTGGAACGCTCTCCAAAGACCAGAGACTCGAAGAGGCGCAAAAGGAGTAAGAAACGAGACAAATCCGATAAGGATGGCTCTAAAAAAGATAGAGCTGAACTTTTGAAGCAAGCTGAGGAAGCAGCGTGCAGTTGCATAGAAGAATCAAAAATTGAAAAGAAAATAGAGGTTGAAATCATTGATAACGATTCGCCTTCCAACGAACAAGATGAAGTCAGCTCAGCTCTGTAAGGTCCACACTGCCATAGAAAAAATATATATATTCAGATTTGAATTCAAATTATAATAAAAAAAAGACATACATATGTATGTATGTATATGGATAATTTTATAATCGTCATTAAAATATTCTAAAAAAAATAAAAACATATTATGTATGTATTATATTATGGTTAATTAAGTAAGCGTAGATCATATATGTAAAATGACTCGTAAAATTCACTGTATGTCTTCATATCTATATATATTGTATACATATTTTGTTTATTATTATTTAAAAAAAAACGCGAAAGACTGAGAAAATCAAAAGAGTCAATAAATACTCTAGTGAGGGCCAACCTTTCTACAACTCGTGTGCTATATATGATATTAATCTTTCTATTTTATCTATCTCTTAGATGCGCCAAAAATAGTGTATATAATAATATTTATCATTAATCCTACTGTGCATGAGTGAACATGAAAAGTTTCGTATTGATTTATAATGCAACACTTCAATACTACTGTTGCACAGCGAACATCATTTATGCACACTATGATTTTAAAGAACCGACACACTGTTGAGTTATGCGAAAAAAATGTTTTATTATTTATATTATTAACATACTTAGAGCTTCTACGAAATAGTTGAAAATTTATTCATAGTAAATTTAAAGTGTGTGCCAAAACGAGGTCGATGATTGCGTTCGTATCTTCGCTCAAAATTTTTAATTTTCGATTATTATTAATATAAATAATATTACACAAAGTAAGTCTTAGAAGTGTTCAAACAATGATTTTATATTACATGTTTATTAATATTATTATTATTATTACATATATGTATGTATGTATACTACGAGTATGACCAAAATGAAAAGAAAATTATCAGTTTCAACTAATTATGTAATTTATTTTTATTTTTATTTTGATTACAATTAATCTCGGTATCAAGCTTTATATTGTACGATTGAATAAATTATTTTATTTTATATATGTATTAATTTATAAATTTACGATTCTACAAATCATATTCAAAGTTGTGATATGCGTCAGTATTATTATCGTTTATTTTTACGAAATACGCTTTAATTATTCTGTGATTTCATTTATTATTATAACACAATATACATATATTTATTGTTATCTTCGTATACATATATGTAAATATACATATATTATATATTTAAAGATTTTATGTGCTGATGTAGCATATTATTATAACACACAATTATGATTATTATTATAAATATATTTGTACAGTTATTTCAATGAATAAACGTTTGTATGATTCGTTCGTTTCAAATTAAAAATGAATTCTTATGAAAAACCTAAATACAAAACCTTTGAAGGACGGAGCGTCGAGATCGAACAAGTGTCCCGAACCGGGGTCGAATATGACCCCACTATTTTTTAATCAAAATACAGCTTTTATCAATACAAATGGGTTCAATATATATATTATTAATCATTTTATACATCAACATAAAAAAGTTTTAGTCCTATAGCATGTTTTTGACTATTTTTGTATTAAAAAAAAACCGACAAGCATCCACATGCAAACGCACATAGGTAAGGCCAACAGGCGACTGCATGACTCAATAGCCACGCGCCAAAAGCGACGAAAACAATAGCTTACGAAAATATAGCTGTCTCTTTCTCTCGCATTGATTCATTGATCAACAAGAATATGCAAGCGAACAGTCAAGAACATGACTTATCGCTACCGCCTTTAAGTCATACTTTGGAACGGAGAAATGTATAAATGTATTTTTTTTTATGACGTACCCCTTTTCTAAATCATACAAAATATATTAAAATATATTTATTGTAGTTCATTCTAGGAATACAAGATATATAGGATGTATAACTTTGAAAACCACATTGTTATTAGGAAAAACGTAAAAATTGGAGCACTTGCATTTTGCACTTTGGTGAGGGAGGGTTAAGAACTAGGATCAATTTTTTGCCTACTTTATCTCTGAGGAATTTGGATCAGTTTAATGGAGCATAGACAGGCTGTAAAAGAACACATTCAGAATCAATTATAAAAAATCAGTTTTATTATTTTTTTCATTGAGAATACAAGTAAGACTAGCTGATAATAATGTTTAAAATTAAAATGAAAAAAATAATTAAATACAAAAGGCACGCTATATATGTATGTACGAAGTTGCTTCGGAACACAACCGATCAATTATAAGTGCACTAAATATTAAAAATATTGTAGGAATAATTAAAAAAATAATAATATAGATCATTGTTCACGTGCAGACTGCAATTGATATACAACGACCGCACTAAATGTCAGTCATTAAACTTGCAAAAACAATCAAATTTAAAATACATATGTATATACAATAATTCAAAAACGCTTACCCATCTATAGATATATAATATAATATATAGAAAAAGATGCCTCAATTATTACTCTATCATTATTATTGTGTACCAAAAAAATCTAATAATTATTATTTGGCACTGAATTTATCAATTTCGCTAACGGCAAGCCCCTAATATAATTCATAATATATTATACATATATAAATATAATAATAAAAAACAGTTACAATCATATTGCTTAGAATTTGCTCAGTGAGTCAAAATGGTTATTAATATCAATACAATAATACTAAATATTTATGTATATTATTTTATATATGTATATAATGAATGAGAATTAATTTATGTATAACAATTTCATATAGAATGTTCCGAGCGAGCGGTTAAAATTTTTAATTGAACTAAACCTTAATAATAAATCATAAATTTAAACTAAAAATTGATCATTAACTATTTTAAGAAAATGTAAAGTTTAAAATTTGGTATGTATCATTTATTGTAATACAATACATAGCTAGAGTAGATCCAATATATGTACATATGTGCATACATCTTCTGTCATATCTAGAAAAACAGCAAAAAAAATGTCAAACAGACTGAAAGCAATTCCAAGTAGTCTTCGAGAAGAATTTTTTTCCAAATATGACGGTAGATCTATATGCATTGATATCTTATATGCATATATAATTATGGTATTAGATTAACATGCGTCATAATGTAGAAGATTATATAACCAAACCCAACGTATCAGATCTAAAATAAAAAGCGACAAACCCTTTAAAATAGACATTTTTCGAACCGTCATTGTGTCAAAAAGACCGGAAGTAATCGTTTTTTGCATTTCGAAAATCATTATAAGTGGTTAAATCGAAAATATATTCAAGTTAGTCGAACGGCAACTATATATAGAAGTCTTTGCCACATTGCTAACATAGATTTCAAAAATGTGTCGACATCATCGTCACAATTCTCAAGATATACAAACACACCCGCTTGAAACACTAATCGCGTGATTAATATATGTATATATACAGCTCGGCAGAGGTGTGAGCTCAATCGACCAGTATAGTTCAACTATAACATCTTGCATAATTCATTCCACTATGTACTTAGGCTGTAAGCAAAGTGTGGATCTCAATTCCAATGAAAAACCGACATCATATAATTTCACATATGCACTGCGCAATATACATATGTAGGATACAATAAGAGCGCATTTTGTACAAAGCATAATACACGATTACTCGTTGTTTATCTGCCGACTACCTAGCTATGTGGAATGAATTGTAGGAAAGCAACAAATGATACGTGTCGAAATATAACAGTGTTGGATCTATTTAAAATAGTGTAAGTCGTGTCGTAGATACAACAGGGTGTCTCTACACGGTCAGTATGACGTTCTTTCGATGCAAAACTATTGCTATTGACAGCCAGAGCAGCACGGCGAGGGCGTTCATGGCGAGGAGTTGCATGTGCGACGGAAACTCCAGCTTCCACTCGAACGGGAATCGGCCCTTCATCAGGTCGTGTCCGACGTATATCAAAAGCGCGTTCCGGCCGGCGTAGTAAAACGGACGACCCTCCCACAACGTGTACATGTCGATTATGAAATACAGGAAAGCCTGAAAGGAACAATGAAGCATGGTTATATCAGCATATCATATATATGTAGGGTTGGAATTGAACGAAAGGCTGATGTACGGGCTATGGCTGAGAAAGAGCATGTTACGACTGATTGTGAAAAGGGGCAGAGATGTAACGGTTAGTCGTAGTTGGACCTGTGCTCCGCACGGTTGGTTGCTAAGCCTCCCCACGTATCGTCTTAATAAACAACATGACTGAAAACGCACGGGTTTGGTCTTCACCTAAGCCGCCACATCCCAACCGTGGTCCTGTATAGCGTCATCTATCAGGATTCTCTACCACACATATATATATATATAATATCGCTATTCTGTGTGTCTGTCTGTCTGAGATAGCGCTCGCCGTACTATAATAGTCATTTCGATTCGACATATGTATGTACGTCACAGCTAAAATAGTGCCAACAAAACGAACGAATATAATAACATATCAGGAAAAAACTTGTATATATACTGTTTGCTACCAATGTTTCCTAAAGGGCAATTAGTCTCAGAGCATTTAGCGCCATCTATTGAAAATTTATCAATTAATTTTTCTATAGATGTTTTATATTGTTTATACCATTTATTTTTTCATATTAAACAATTAAAAATGAATATTAAATTATATATATTTAAAAGGTATTTGAAAAAAATTCGACCGCGTGCAGATCAAACACATGAACGTCGACACATTTCTTTTAATTTGTTTTTTATTTAATAACTTAATATACCATAACCCATAGAATCATATTTCATTGGGTACAACACTAGTGGTTATATAATACTAGTGGTATATATACATAATTAGGTGAAATTTTATTTTAAAAATCAATACCACATAGACTTGACAGGTAGCCCCAAAGCGTCACTGTGGTTATAATAAAAATCACAAAAAAAAATAATAAAAATCAAGTAAGAAATATGTACATACATATAATAAAAAACAAATAAATAAGATTGAAAAATTATATCGTGTTATTTATGTAGGATGTGTTCGACCAACTCAACATGACTGGCATTGAAGAGGTCCAAGTAATGTGCCAGTAAGTTGAGCGAAGTCGAACAGCTATCGAGAGGGGGGAGTTCATGAGCACGTTTGATTTAGCCCTAATTGGCAAAAATGTGATGTTATGTGGGTCGTACCTGTATTAGGAACGCCAGACTGGAAGTCACCAGGCAGAATGAGATGGACCACAGGTTCTTGTTGATCGGAATGGGTCCGTTGTTCTCCGAGAAGAGGCATAGCGATCCGCCGACGGCTCCGGTGAACAAGGCCCACAGCATCCAACGCATCAAGCGAGGTCTGAAACGTCGAAATGGATAAAATCAAATGTCAATTGCAGCATTTTGCTGGGTATGACACTAGAAAAAAAAATTCAAAAGCATTTTCGCGACAAGAATGGGTCCATTGTTCTCCGAGAAGAGGCATAGCGATCCGCCGATGGCTCCGGTGAACAAGAACCAGAACATCCAACGCATCAAACAAATAGATTGCATGACAGAACAATTAGTATTAAATTTTGGGAATCACTGATATAAATTGAGCATTTGAAATTGTATAAAAAAAAGTAAATTTCAAACTAAATAAAGGAATAACAATTAATAATCAATTTACAAAACTTTTGTTGTTCTTTTTATACCAGCGAAAGTACAATATAATTAGATTAAAGTTAATACACAATTATAAAAGTTTTTTATTTATTTAATAATTGAGCACTAAAGTTACCTTCAAAACACATTTGTCATTTTCTATTAAATATTCAATCAATATTCAAAAGTCACCAATACCGTGGATGTGAGTAAGCCAAGAGCACGCGTGCCGCCTGGACGCCGAGCTGCACGACGAGGGCGCAGCTCAGCGTGCCGAGGAGACCTTCAGGATCGAAAGCGGCCGTCGCTTTGTACAGACTGCGGAACGACCCACCCTTGTACAGATGATCCTCACCGAAGACCAGACTAAAAAAAAAAAACAAAAACACTTGACATAAACAAACCCCAATAAACGGTCACCGTAAATGAAAGACGAGGAATTACATACGTGTCGATATAAGCGGCGGCTCCTCCGGTGCAATTCTTCGCCGTGGAGTTGTCGTGCAATCCACCGGGACCGAGATATCCCCTCGGACATCCTGGCACCGGAAGGCAGAGACTCAGAGCGATGTGAGCGCCTACTAATAGCAGAGTTACACTCCATTGCCACCACGTTGAACGTAGGTCTCGGAAGATTGCAGTACCTGAAGTTTCATAATATCGGTATTTATGTGTGTGTGTGTGTTTCTTTTTTCATTTAGATATATGTATGTACCTGGTAAGTAATTGTTTGAAGCGTTTATAGTGAAGCATTCCAGCGTGCCGACGATGAAGTAGGCCAAGCCTAGTCTCTGAAGCACACCGGGGAGTCTCAACTCCTCAATGATGCGGCCTTTCGAGCTCAACACTATGCCGAGGAATATCAATACGACCGAGCGTCGGAGGATCTGCAATAGGCAAGTGTTTTATGTTTGATGAGTTTTACTTTATCTATCTATGTATGTACGTAGTGGTTCGGTGATTACTGGTCACAAAGTCACTAAAATCTCTATAACGGAACATCTGGCAGCCGAAAAGTCCATCATACTAACGATAACTATCATAGTAACGGTAACTTGAGTGCCAAATATTGTGTATTCGCGATTTTCATGGCAAAAATTGTCTTTGTGACCACCCCAATGTGACGAATAGTCCAATTACCGTACGTAGTAACAATAGATGAAGTTTTGTGATCATTCGAAAATTCGAACTCGGGATTTTGACTGATTCGAACTCAGAATCGATCACTGATCACGTCTTCATGATCTAGAAAAAATGTGTGTTTTTATGTCAGTGGGTTTTTATGGTTTCAAAAAATTCAAGTATAATTCTTGCATCAATGTGATGAAAATATAAAAAAAAATCACTAAATTTAATAAACCGGAAGTGGGATTTTTTCCTCTTAGGAAAGTCAAAAATGTTGTGACCATGATTTTTTCCACACGCCTGAAAGTACCAAGCTGAAAATTTATAATTGTATCTTTATGTACTAACTTAGAGCTGATAACATTTTGGTCATAATTCGTAAACACGAAGTAGTATTTTTTTTAAAACAATATTTCATTATTTTAAATTATTTTTAATTTCTTGATATTTAATGTGTATAATAATTATAGTGATTTTAATTATTAAAAAAAATTGAACAAAATCTGACCACCAGAAGTAGAAATTTTTTCTTGTGCAAGTTTCCATACATTTGCGCTCAATTTGTATCGAAAATGCATCCATAACCGGAATGTGTAAACGTGTATGTATGTTTAATTATCGAATTTTGTGACCTTCTTATATTCCTTAAATATATAGATAAAGTCACGGGTTGGTCACATCCGAATTTTTTTTTTAAATTTGAAGCAAAAATTGTACATGAAAAATTTCAAACAATTTGTGTTATCAAACAAAGCCCAATGAATTCTTAATCAGCGTTTAATGTAATCAATATTTTGGTTAAAACTTCATATCAAAATTTCATAGGTTAAAATCAAAGCTTGACTTATTGAACGCTTATTGTGATCAACGTTTATTTAATGCGATCGTAGTTTGATATATATACATAGTTTAATATAATCAATACTTTGAGATAACCTTGACGTTATCAATAATCAACAAATTGATTGATCAATAATCGTTTAAATACGTCAGTTTAAATACTCGTGTAATCCAGCTTAATATAAACATCGTTCAATAAAATCAAATCAATCTCCATTTTGACCTGAAATTTATGTGATTAATAGATTTTTTTATAAATCGGGTAACACTTAATGTAATCATTAATATAAACAACGATTTCTATACCCAAATATCTGACAACACTATATCTAATTTAGTTTAGGATGATCAACATTTATTACATTCAAATATTTCTTGAAAACAACACTCAATCAAATCGTCTCTCTCTAAAAAAAAAAAAAACTCTTCAAAACATTCATTACTTGAAAGAAAGCGGTCTGTCGTTTCATCGCCGTCCTCAACCGAGTGTGCAGCGACAGACACAGAGCGAATCCCATGAGCCAAGCGAACCAGGGAAAGACTACATCGGCTATCGTGAGACCATTCCACGGCGAGTGACGCAATATGGAATATCCGCCGCCGCCATAGTTGACGAATATCATCAGCGCGATGGTGAAACCTCGGAAGACATCAGCGGAACGGAGACGGGTGCTCACGCGACGGATCGTCCCATTATTAGGAGAGCCTATCAGCAGCTCAGACCTCGATTCGCTAAAAACAATCGCACACATATAAAGGTCAAAGTTCTAAACCACAAAGTCTTATCTACATATGTATGTACATAAAGGCGAAAACGAAACGTCACACATGTTGACGAATCGATGAATCAAATCAAAACAATGCTTACGTTCTCATCAACCGATTCCAAATTTCCCACTGGCTTATCTTCCTGTAGGCGCCCTTGACCAAGTACCATAAGGTGGCTATGGAGAGCATGGTGACGACGGCCACGAGCATCGGAAAGAGCGGCTCGTCGGGCTGCTCGGTGACGGTGATGTTGGAGCAGCCGTTCTTGGTGACGTTCAGCTGATAGCGGCCGTACTCGCCGAAGTTGAAGGTGCCGTTGCAGACGGGGCCGTAGCCGTCCTCCACCTTGTACTTGACGGGCCAGATGGTCCTCACGAGCAGAGACCCCGTCTTGTTGCTGTCGAGCACCTTCGCATAGTCGCACTCCACGCACTTGGTGTACTGTCGCCATACCGTCACGTCTCGGTCCGACGCGATGTCGAGACACGCCTCGTCGTAGATCAGAGTGTGCGAGTTGCACTTCCTCGAGAAGAACTTGACGTTTTTGAAGTTGACGAAGCTCATGGTGGAGCCGTCGAGGCTACTGCATGTCTTCGGGAACGATCGACAGTGCGTTTTTGTCGATGCACACGTTCGCGAAGAAACTAACAATGGCGAATGACAGCGCAGTACGACAGACTTTGACAGCTGATTTATTTCCGGCTGGGTTTTGGACGTGACATCTCTTTTGACGGCCATGTGTTGGTTTTTTTTTTTCACTCGGAAAATATCGTTTCCGGTTGATTAAACGACGTTGAAAATTTTTTTACAATACAAAAAGTTTATATCTATCGTTCTTTTATTATAATTTATTTTTCTTCTAATGCCGAATCCGTATTCAGACGTAGGCGACTACCATGGGCAAACATCATTTATGGCCAGTTAAAATTCTGCCCTATTATGGGCAAGCCGCAACAATTTTTTAAGTCTGAATCTCATCCATGACCCGATGTTTCGGAGCCAAGAGAGCTTCTTTATTTATTTATTTATATATATATATATATATATATATATATATATATATATATATATATATATTTATATATATATATATATATATATATATATATATATATATATATATATATATATATATCTTAGCTATCAAGCTAATTTAAAAAAATACATCTTAATTACTTAACTCTAAAATTTATAATTAACTTATATGTACTGTCCGTCACAGAGGTGTCTCTTCGCACCTTCTTTCTCCCAAGCCACCGTTTGCCTTCTATTTTCCCTTCTATGATTGTTTGTAGAAGGCGATATTTGGGGCCACGAATAACGTGGCCTAAATATTTCATCTTACGGCGCTTTACCGTGTCAAGAAGATCTCTCTTTTTATGAAGAACCTGGAGGACCGGTTCGTTTCTCAGGTGCTCCATCTATGAGATCTTTGAGGAAGGTGGCAAAGCCGATAGAACCGGTGACACGACAACTCGTTCACAGATTTTCCGTAAACCGATGATGCGCTCCAGGCATTACGTATGCAGCCATCTCTTTCACAGACCATTTTTTCACCGATAACAGACGGTCTGTGAAAGAGATGGTTGCATACGTAATGGCATAGTAAACAAGATCATGGTGAACACACGGAGTGAGAAAGAGATGGCCGTATACGTAATGCCTGGAGCGCATCATCGGTTTACGGAAAATCTGTGAACGAGTTTTCAGGTAACCGATAGAACCACAGGGTTTGACTAATATAAATAATAAAATAAAAACAAAAATATTCATAACAATAACATTAAAAATTCTAGTAAATATGTGAAATTATCTTGTAAAATTGCTAAATAGAGTTTATTGAAATTAATCTATTACTATTAATTATTACTACGTGAGTTTAAGGAAACGAAACAACAAGGGGTTGTCCGATGAGTGCAGGGGCAGGACGGTAAACGAATTATTTCGCACATTATGATCACACACATTTTTATTTTATTTTATTTTATACAGGTAAAAACCCATTTCCGTACATCGTATAACATAAATTATAACAACAAAATAAAATAATAAAGTGTCGTTAATTATATGACATATGTATGAAAAATAGTACAAAAAATGAAAAATAGTACAAGACATAATGGATAAGATAAAATAAGAGGACACTAATAAAAAAAATTTGGGTGTGACCAACCCATGACTTACTCTATGTATTTGAGGAATATAAGAAGATAAACTATGATAGCGATACAAATTGAGCGCAAATATATGGAAACTTGCCCAAGACAAAAGTTCTACTTCCGGTTGTCAGATTTTGTTAAAATTTTTTTTATTATTTAAAATCAGTATAATTATTATACACATTAAATATCAAGAGGATAAAAATAATTTAAAAGGTCAAAATAAAATAATGAAATATTGTTTTAAAAAAAAATACTACTTCCGGTTTACAAATTCATAACAGTACATAAAAAATACAAATATAAATTTTCAGCTTTATACGTTCAGGGGTGTGGACAGGATCCAGGCGACAACATTTTTGACCTATCTAAGAGGAGAAAATCCCACTTCCGGTTCATTAAATTTGCTGATTTTATCTTAATTATACACAATAAATATCAAGACGCTTAAAATAATTTAAAAGGTCAAAATAAAATAATGAAAAAATAATGAAATATTGTTTTTAAAAAAAATACTACTTCCGGTTTACAAATTCTGACCAAAACGTTTCCAAATCTAAGTTAGTACATAAAGAATACAAATATAAATTTTCAGCTTAATACGTTCAGGGATGTGGACAGGATCCAGGCGACAACATTTTTGACCTTTCTAAGAGGGGAAAATCCCACTTCCGGTTCATTAAATTTGCTTATTTTATTTTTCATTTTTATTTAAAATCACTATCTTAATTATACACAATAAATATCAAGACGCTTATAATAATTTAAAAGGTCAAAATAAAATAATGAAAAAATAATGAAATATTGTTTTTAAAAAAAATACTACTTCCGGTTTATGAATTCTGACCAAAACGGTACCAAATCTTAGTTAGTACATAAAGAATATAAATATAAATTTTCAGCTTAATACGTTTAGGGGTGTGGTCAGGATCCAGGCGACAACATTTTTGACCTTCCTTCCGGAAGCTGCCGGAAGGGAAAAAATCCCACTTCCGGTTTATTGAATTTAGTGATTTTTTTTTATTTTAATCACATTGATACAAGAATTATACTTGAATTTTTTCGTGAAGACCACACATGTTTAAGGGGTCGAAAAAAATAGTGGAAGAAAAATCGAACAAGAGTAAACTGCCACTTCCGGTCGACGGACGCTTACCAAATTTTATACATAGCTTGGTATTAAGCTTAAACTGATCGATATGAAATTTCAGTTCGATAAATCAAAAGGCTTTTGAGAAAAACATAAAAAACCTCGATTCTCTAGAGTAAAAGTACTACTTCCGGTTCAGATAAAAATATTTAAAAAATATTAAATTATAAAAATTATTATTTTTAGTACATGTAAAAAAAATTCAGTCCGATTCAGTTAGTAGTTTGGGAGAAAATCGAATTCAAAAACTTAAAAAAAAGAGGACACCTATAAGGGGAGGTACCATTTCCGGTCAACTTAAAAATTTGAAAAAAATTTATGTAGTGTCTATAAGAATTTCAGTAACCGATACTAAGTTTCGGTGCGATAGGACTAACGGTGTTGAAAAAATCCCCAAAATACACAGACACACACACACACATTTTTTCTAGATCATAAAAACGTGATCACTAATCGATTCTGAGTCAAAATCTTAGTCAAAACTTCATCAAATCAGTCAAAATCTCGAGTTCGAATTTTCGCATGATCACAAAACTTCATCTATTGTTACTACGTACATAGATAAAGTAATAAGGAAAAACAATATTCTAAATAAATCTTTTAAACTGACCAAAAGTCACTCTATGTAAATATGTCGATATCCGTATGATCTATGGTTAAATAGCCCCATAGCTGTGCAATACTCCGATGTATTGAAAAGAATGCTAGATTTTACAATAATAGATGATAACAAAACATGTTTATGTAATAATTTTTAGGTGCATAAAAAATGAATTCACCGGAACGGACACACGACTATCGTTCAAACAAAAACCGCGAATACGAAATACATACATATATGGCAATCAAGTTTTCATTAGTATAATAGTTCGCGTGTATGACTCTCGATGAATGGAATTTTCGGGTACCATATGTTTCGTGATTGAGATTTTAGTGACATGTGCGAGATCGCTTTGTGCGGAATAATCAACGAACGTCAAAATAATGTTTTACAAATAAATAAGCTTGTAATTTTAATAATTTTATAACTGATTAAACGTTTTAATATTGAAAAAAAAATGTATTACAAATTATGAATGGCCCCCACCCTGCTAGTTTCCTGGGTCTACTCCTGGCAAACCAGAGAACGACTTCGATTCTTTTTATTTCGTTACATCATTCCCGTAACCATTTTTAGATTTACTTTTCGCTAAATTTAATTTTTTCCATATATTGGCGCTTTACAGCACAACTAATTTTAACCGAATAAAACTACAATTTGAGGGCTGCTAGTTATAGATATGTCATCAATTACTAAAAAAAATAGCTTAAACCATTATCGGTAGTTATTTCCATGACGATTAGTTTATCCTTGTCGCGTCGTGGCACATCGCATCTGTTTATGGCATTTAAATAGCTTTCATAGCCGATATCTGGCGATCTATACAAACAATTATACGCATTAAACTGATAAATAACATTTCTAGTGGCGCTTTAGCAGGGGCTTTGTGATATAATATTAATATTAATTTGTAATTGTACGTTTTTCCGCTATCCACAGTTTTCTATACTATTTCACCTTATGCCATAAGGCTTATGGCATCGGCATGCATATAAACTTAGGCTATAAACGGATCTGAATCCTTTGAAGGATTTTTTTACACACTTTCATCCATTCATAAACCAGATACCAATTAAATACATACAGTACATGCCAAACTCCTCAAACTGACAATACATGCTTAGATGCATATACGATTTCTTTATTTATTATATAACTAGTGGTTTTACCCGACTTCACTCGGTATTTGTAATATAAATCGCTTAAACATGACTAATCTAATAGTAAACGTTTTATTAAATTTATTTGAATAGTTTTATTTTATATAAAAAAATGATTTGAATACTCATTTGTTTTTTATATTAAATTGACTGTCACGAACAAACAAACATATATATGTAAGTCTCTTTCGAAATTATATGTATACCAGAATCCGGTGCCCCCCCCCCCCGGCCCCCCTCGGGACTTCGCCCCCTGGGACTTCGCCCCCTGGGCCTTCGCCCCCTGGGCTTTCGAATCCTTTGAATCGAAAAAAAATCGAATCAACGCCTATGAATCGAAAAATAAATAAATCGAATGTGTTGTTTACGAACCAACCAATATTACATATGTATATAAAGTCTCTTTCGAAATTATATATTTTATATAATTAAATAAAAATAGAGAAAACGCTACAATCACTGACCAAACAAAGGGCCCTACCAACCCCCTCTCCATACTATAGAATAAATAGAAATGCACTAGATTTTTTTTCCATAATATCTTGACGACATAACCGCTAACCGCTTTGTGGATTTTATCGAATTTGCAAAAAAATATTTTTATCTATTTAACACGCCCTACCAGCAAGATTAAATGATGAATGTATCACTGTTGACCAGTGTACATATACATATGTTACGGTGAAAGCATATTTCAAGTGCATATGCAGTGAAAATGTATCAAACAATGAATTTTATTTACAATGTTTAACTCTATAAATTTAATCCTAACAACCCAATCTTAAATTAATAGGGTCAACCCTTACTTAACCTAACCTATCCTAACCCTTAAATAATACCAACGCTAACAATCTAATCTTAAATGAATAAAACCAACCCTGAAAATGTAACTCGTTATGAGTTCACTGAAAATATATTTTCACTGTGACATATATGTACATAGTTATTGGCCACTTGAACTGAAACAACATGCTATCAGTTAGTAGCGAACAGAATCACCATCGAGGGCACAGTAACCGCCAAGGGTACTTAATTTTAACTTAAAAATCCAAGCGGCCAATAACTATAACAATAACAACCCCCTACTTCGAATTACATTTTAAAACGGAAGTAAGTAAGTCAGTTCGTATAATATATTCCATACTTACGTATGCGTACATATATATGTATGTACATACTCGTATTAACGCTATTTAAAAAATGTGACACTTTTATTAGCATGCGAAATGCATTATTGTGTCCTAATGGAGACCTAATTATGCGACCGACATTTGCTATACCTCTCGGGGTGAAATGAGTTAATTCGCTCGATAGAATATTATGTGCAAATTTCTTCTTATACATATGAATATTACGAAGATTTCGAGGGGAGGATTCTCTGCCGAATTATATAATAATAATTCGCGGATTAAATTAAATTCAAAATGGCGAACCTGCTTTGTGTCCAAAAGCCAAAATTATTATTATTAGAGTTGGGTGGGTCAAATCATACATAGTATTATGTATATGAAAGTATACATCCATATATATGTATGTATATATACCGCGATTGGGGATTTGCTAATTGATTTAGGCGAAAGAGGCCGCAGGATCAAGAAGTTATTCGGGTCGCTAACGACTCCTTGGCCCTCAAATTGCTGTGATTCGATCACACCCAAGTTTCCCAAACAACAACACTCGAAAATACTTGGCACCGTTTTGATCCGTTTGTATTTTATTATATCAATTTTGGAATGCAAATATTTAAAAACCCGATATGATTAAATATAATAATTCGTTGGATTTATAATTGAAACTGAATTAGCTGAAAATCCGATATTATGACTCGGTCGGGTAAAAGTTAAGTAAAATTAAAACAAAATAGTCTGAAGGAGTCCGATTTTATCACAAAACCAAACTATTGAAACATGAGATGATATCATGAGATGAATTAGAACGGTTGAGTTGATCAGTTAAGAACTTTTTAAGAATCTATTTTGTCATATTTTTTTTATTTTTCTTTTTTTTTAATGTATTTTACTTGTATTTCATGTTTTACTTGTAAAACATGTGTGACGAGTGTGCTTGATTAATTGATTTCTTATAAAAATAAAATAAAATATTTCAAACTCTATTTCCAAACAGTATCATTCATTAAAAGAAATCCATTTCAGAAATATGTAACTACTGTATCTTTAATTATTGAAAAATATCATAGTTTCACTTTCGATAAAAGCTTGATTTCTAAAGAAATTCTTTTTCATAAAATATTCCTTTTGTCAAAAAAAAATTATTTCCGAGGAACGTTGTTTATTAAATCTCGCCTGGAACCATTTCTAAAATACACATTCCATTCCAAATCTGATGTAGCGTGAGACTTACATGGGAACCTAGCTTGCTGTTGCATTCGTGCAATATGTTGTAACATTGAAAAGACGTAAAATTATTTATTTTTTAACTATATGTATAATATTATTACAATATAATTCAATGCAACGTCTTTAATGATATTACTGTAAGTTTTGCTATCCATAACATGACAATTACTTTTATGGTGAAAAAAAATATATAAAATGTATACGTATTCCATAAATAAATTAATAATATCAACAACTAACGTATTTTATATTAAAATTTTATTAATGTGAATATTTCAAAATACGAAACACGAACTTAAAACTAGAGAAAAATATAAAGTCAAATTCTATCGACCGCACGAACATTGTATGTAGTATTTCTTGACCAAAATGCAATACGAAACTGAAACGAAATGTAATTGGACATCGCGGGTTGAGTGGGGTGTGAATACAGCAATACAACAATACAGCATTTTTATTATACAAGTCGCTGAATTACGAGACACTGAAAACTCGCAAATTAACGAGACGTCTATGAATTCTAAATACATTTTTATTGTACATTAATCATACTCAAATAGTGGTGACATAGTAGGTAGGAAGGATTTTAGCCAAATTTTAATCGGAAACCGTTTCAACAATTAAATCAGAGAAAATTGGCAAACTCTGATAGGAAAAGATTAACCTGGAGTCACAAATATCCAAGTCTGACCAGCAGCACTACAGATATACTCAGAAAAATTATTTTCAATCGATGGTATCAAACTCTTGGTGTTAAGTCTTAACGATCAAGCTATGCTGATGATTCCTATTAAAACTATTCGGAGCACGGAGCGGAGTTGGAGCAAGTACTGAGTAAACGCATGCGCGCTTTATGTGTTCATGTGTTGTTGTTTATTTTGTACTTGGTTATGTACGGTGTGGTTTTTTTCTTAGAACAGTGATGTGCGGTTGTTCTTGTGCGATATTCATGAACAACCGTCTCGTTCTCCGGGGGTGGCCTCATGTTGAGGGCTTTAAGGGTCAAATTCCTTGACCTTTAAAGCGGGCTTAGAAAGTACTGAGGTATCGGAGCGGAGCTGGAGTAGAGCAACTCAAAAAAGTGATTGCTCCAAATCTCAAGTCAAAAAGTATTTCAAATATGTGATCATTGTTTATCATCAAACAATGATAAAACGTGTGTCATAAAATCAAACACCATAGATGGTGTGATTATCGTGAGTATCGGTGCAACGCGTTCGGTGCGTTCTCCCGAGTTTAAAGCCACCCCCCGAGTAGATACGTCTGGCAGCAGACGCGAGGGGGTGGGTTGGGGTGTTATAATGGGGTGTGGGGTGGGATGGGGTGGTGTGGGGTGTAGGTGTACCCCCCGAGGGTGTACGCCCGCTCGGAGCGCCCCCGCCCGGCCGCATCAGTCGGCCTCCGCCCTCCGGGGGGACGGGCGCGCGCTCCAATCCGATTTCGCACCTGACAACCGGAAGTTGCCACTCCACGAGACGATGACATTGAGGAGAGGGGGCCTCCGCCTCCAGCAAAGGTCCGTCAAACCCCATCCTTCGCCCCCTTACAATTTTTTCATTTTCTTCCCTCTTTCGCACTAACGTAGGTACACGTGTGCGACCGTCTATACGTGTTTTGATTTGAACTGCATTGTTCCATATACTATTTATGTATGCCTGGCTTCGCCCGGGTCAACTCTTACTGCGATTTAAACCTAATTCAATTCTTAATACTTTTCCGAACATTGTGTGTGTGTGTATAAAAATAATTAATAATATTTCGAATAAAAAATTTTTTCAACTATTTAAACTACAATCAATTATATAATATGTGCATATATGTATACACAAAGTTTATTTTGGGGTTGGTCTGGAGTCGAGAAATAATAGATTAACCACAATCGTGCTGTGCCTTCTTTTCGTTCGTTTCTGTCTCTTCAAGAAGGTATCGGAAAACTATCGCAGGATTCCCTTTCCACATTTTCATTTTATTGCAAATTGTAAAAATGTTGACATTTGAATAAAAAATGTTATTATAAAGTGTCATACGATGTTAATATGCCCTTGTCGAAAGGTTAACTTTTCTTAATAGTCCGTAACGACACAGACTCTATCAAATATGTATATATGTATGTACATATGTATATGATCGCACAGTGCGTAGTTCTAATATCATACTTGTAGTATACATTATATGTATTTATAATGTAATTTTATATTTATTATTATAGTTTTCATTAAAATTACGTACAGAAGATAATTTTTTTTTGTAAATAAATAATATTGTATTTCAACTGGTTTTTCTTTAGTTATATATATATATTTGTATTTTCGGGTTTTACTATAGGCGAGTCAAATGCCTGTCAAAATTGACGTGTAATCAAATATAAAAATTATAAATTTCTTTACTGAGTGCGCTTAATTGAAAAATATTTTCGTTTAATTTATTGAATACTAGTGATATTTGTAATATAAACCGCTTGAACATGGCTAATCTAATAGTAAACATTCTATTAAGTTTATTTGAACAGTTTTTTTTATTAAATTTAACGTCACAGATTCTACTACCCAAACCTTACATATGTAGTTACATACATTAAACCTTATTGAGTCTCTTTTTAAATTATATGTATATTAGATTTATCTTGCATACGAATCATTGCGATAATTGTAAAATCGTTGTATAATAATCTCGACGGCTTTACTGTGGCGCATGAATGACGATTCCATATTTATTTTATTGTTTCGCATTTAATTGTAATTGATTTTACTCATCGTGTGAAAAGTCGCGTGTTGTTCACACGATTTAACTAAATTGAGCTTTTTATAAATTTTTCGATATTATATTCATAATGGCGAGCGGCTCTTGTATGAACGAACGATCAAAGCAAACTTAATATAATTTGAATATTTTCAATATATTTTAAAGTTCATTGTACGGAAAAATCTTTTGTCAAAACTGATGCCCGAAAAGCGTGTACATTATACTATTGTAAATATATATTATACCTAAATATAATACATATTTATTTGCCCACGATGTATTTTTTATTATTCAAAATAAATTATATATTATACATTATGTTTTGTATTTTTAGATCACTAAGTTTACATTTATTTAATATGTTGAAAAACCCAGCGTAGGAAAATCGACGCTACAAATTTTCATATTAATTTTTATTTTCTATTTACAAGGCTATTTAAAAATCTTTGTTAACTTAATATGACTCTTAAAAACATAATGGAATATGAATTACTGGTCTTTGCAATAGACAAATTCGAAATATTGATTTCTATTGGTCGAAAAGATTTGTTTATGAACTTGGAACTTACACGGACAAAAAAATGCACGATTCCTATTGATCATAGTGCACCAATAGAAATCTTGTATTTTTCTCTCTACTCTAAATAGCCATGAAATTAAATATTAAATACATATAGGATCCGGATGTGAAGGATTCCAAGTGAAACGCAGATTAAGTCAGAACTATGTATTTATTAACACATCTTCGGGCTTGCTCTCCAACAAGTGACCATAACAACACGCATCCGGTCTTTCCCAGGCATACCACACACACTCTATCTCGGCTCGTTTAAAAATCAATTCTACATTCGGTCATTCCTGACTGTCATTCGCCCTCGGATGACATTCTTCGTCTTTTATATTTTTACAGCATTTCATTACAAATCAATTTTTCATTGAATTAACATCAATCCGACTACGACCGAGCTTGAAAGTGAATACAGTGTCCTTCGGTGTTGAAATTTTGACTGGGTCTCTTAATCCTTCTTGTGATTTAGCCATATCTTTCTCTTTGTCTTTATGTTTCTCCTCTTCTTTATTCTCTTCATCGTCGTCGTCATCATCTTCGTCTAAGTCCGCGAACCTCTGCATCTCCACGACAGTTAGCCGACGTAAAACTGACGCTGATAATGGCGCTATCGTTCTGGATATCATCATCGTCGTGTGGCGTGTTCGCTGACGTGACGTCACCGACGTCACGGGCTTCCGCGTTCTCGTCATCGCGCGCGCGTCCTAACCTCAACTGTCAAAACTCCGCGTCGTCGTCTGACCGCTTCTGGCTGTCACTGGAATGTCTTCGGGCATCCCGGACGAGCCCCCAAATATAGGATCCGGATGTGAAGGATTCCAAGTGAAACGCAGATTAAGTCAGAACTATGTATTTATTAACACATCTTCGGGCTTGCTCTCCAACAAGTGACCATAACAACACGCATCCGGTCTTTCCCAGGCATACCACACACACTCTATCTCGGCTCGTTTAAAAATCAATTCTACATTCATATACATAATATCATATTAAGTCAAATCATATTTACTCTGCTCATTATGTATGTATGTACATTCTGAAACATTAGTCACATTCAGCCTTATTAGCTTTGATGATATCAAGTCTGATCATATTATATAAGATTGATCGAATTGAATAATTGCCATAATACACACGGTTAATCAAATTAATTTGACCTTATTACCGTTGGCTCAAAAATATGCATCTTCATTTAAGACTTGTCTATTGCCGCGTAAATTAAACTCAGTTTCAACGAAAACATGATTATCACTTTGAAAACCTTATTTATGAAAAAAATCAAGCAAGTGATCAAACCTTTCTTAAATATTAGCCGATTGATTTTGAATATCAAGAAAATAATAATAATTCAAAATCTATCTTAAAAATATTAGTCCATGTTGTCCATTACTGGACAGAAGAGTGCTAAGCTTATAGAGCCACGTATATGTACCTCGACAAACGAGTTCAAAGGGTTCACGACAAATCCATATTGGACTTAAAATTAGCGTCACGGATAAAGTCCCGCACAAATACACATATGGATGTACATATATACATAAATAAATATAATACAATATATTTTCCTTAGAAAATGTCGCATGTCCTTTTATAATAAATTGAATCCCCCCCCCCCCCCATTAAGACGAATGTTGCTTTAATACCCACACGTATTAATAACGGTCCTCGATAATGATAAATAGGTTACTTATATTAATCTGCGAAAGTGGCAGGGTGAGGGGAATGCGATAAATTGGCAAATATTTGGAACACGAACTAGGGAGGGGGAAATACGGAGCCTTATTATTGAATTAATCATACGACTCATTTGGTCGACAAAACGAATCCAAACGAATATACGTATGTACGTACATACATATGTATTTTATAATACAAACGTATGATTATATCGAATATGGCTTTCAATTAAATCGTCGACGCGTGAAATCATCGTTTTTTTATCACGATTTCGAATTCGGTTCGACGACGATGACATTTGTACACTTTTTTTTTTTTAGAATCGTTGAAACGAATCCAATGAACAATTATGTGTGTATGTATGTATAATACTATTGGTTGATTAAAGCAGCGTGTCGGCTATTGCGATGGCGAATCAGATTTTTAAGATTATTGACCGTTTTGATCATCCTTCACCGTTTGATTCTTATGTCGTTCAAAAGATTGTTGTGTGATGAGCAACATGGCTTTACACTGTGTCGTTCCACCACCACTAATGCTGCCTGCTTTACAAATATTATCATGTCTAAGGTTGACGTTGATCAAAAAATGGATGTAGCCTACTTTGATTTTCGCCAAAGCCTTTAATCGTGTCAGTAATGACGCCCTTCTAATCAGGTTAGTCGAAGTGGGATTTTCACCACGTCTCCTTAAACTCTTTGCTTCTTATCTTAGTGATAGGAAGCAATTTGTCAGATATGCTATTTTTTAATCTCCTCCATTTTTTTTATCAGATCTGGTGTAACTCAGGGGTCCACTCTAGGCACCTTACTATTTGTTTTCTTTCAAAAATCTTTCTACTGGCCACCGTTCACCCTTATTTTTTACTGTTGGAATTAACCCAGGGTGATACATATGTTTAGATTATTTGCTAGCACTTTTTCATACATAACAGGACATACACATGTATGGAAAACCAAATTTTTGACACAGCAAATTTGTGAGAAATGTATTATTTAGATAACATTTTTACAAGATTCAACAAATTTGAGACGCTAATAACTTGAATTTTCGAGAAACTGAGGCGGAGAATACCGATTTATTGAATCCGTCACAGCAATTAAGCTAGAAAAATTGGAAAATTCTAGCAGGAGACGGCCGATCTGTGTTTTAATAACCAAATGATCTCGCCAGCAGCGTATTTGGACACGACCTCTCTACTGGTATGCAACAGCTCTACCAGTACATATATAATTTCGAAAGAGACTTTGTAAGTTTGTATGTAAATATTGTTGGTTGGTAACATCGAAAACAAATAAAAATTTTATTACGACAAAATCAATTCCGCTTTCGATTTCGATTCTGTTTCCAGATTACTTTTTCAGTTCTTTTATCATTTCCGGAGCCGGATGCCTTTTTCAATTCCGGATCCCCATAACTTTTTCAGTTCCGAATCCCGATTTGTTTCAGTTCCGGATCTCGATTACTGTTTCGGTTCCAGATCCCGACGTTTCAGTTCCGGATCCCGATTTGATTCAGTTCCGAGTCCCGATTACTGTTTCAGTTCCGGATCCCGATTACTGTTTCAGTTCTGGATCCCCATAACTGTTTTAGTTCCAGATCCCGATACTTTTTTTAGTTCGGGTTCCGGTTCTTCCTTCCTGTTTCAGTTCCGGATCAGGATTATTTTTTCAGCTCCGGTTCATTTATATATAAAAAAAAC
Organism: Arctopsyche grandis; assembly: GCF_051622035.1. Lineage (NCBI taxonomy): Eukaryota > Metazoa > Arthropoda > Insecta > Trichoptera > Hydropsychidae > Arctopsyche > Arctopsyche grandis. The sequence goes on from NC_135357.1 coordinate 37,445,331, forward strand.
CATTCATTTCTGATTGGCTGTCATTAAATTTTTTTTTTCTTTTGATTCTTTAATTCGATAAATTTAATAAAATACAAACGAATTTTTACTATAAAATTAATGATTAACCACTATTAATCGGTTTAAATAATAAATACCGAGCGAAGCCAGGTAAAACCACTATTATAATATATGTAAGCACATAAATGTAAAATCCAATCGAATGGGACACGTGGCAAGTTTTACAAATTGGGACTTACAGTTGCCAACCCATACAATGACTTCATCACTTTACCATACGAACCTAACCATTCACCCATACGCATACATAATTTCGCATTTGTAAATTAAAAACCTTTGTACATAAATATACAAATTCAATTCAAATAATTCATATGAAAAATACCAATGTTACTAATTATATAATTCGATTTCATTTTTGGAATTTAATGGATTTGGTGGCCAATCCACTACAATTTTTTTAGCACGAAAGTTTCCTGTGACGCTTGAATTTATTTATGTAACTTGTTTATAAAGAAATTTAAACGTCGCACATTTTTTTTTATTTAATTTAAATAAATTTCATGATGCTCGCGTTCTCATCTTTGATTTTTCACGATTTCTTTTCTTGGCAATTTTTTGCCTAATGGGCTAAATTAGATTTAGCTCCACGTCGTCGCGTCGTCCTCATCAAACGCAGGATATTATGCTCGGCGTTATAGCATTCGTATGAAAGGATTTTTATGCGATTCCGGATGCTGCGGGTAATCGGAAGATGGGAGCAGGATAAGAAGGAGGGGGTAGTGGGGTGGAAATTTTCTATAAAGCTTTTTTCCAATTCAATATCAAATGCGCTTAGAAACGTGGCCATGGATACCTATTGGGGTAGTTTGTGTTCAAACGGTTATTGTCTGTGTATGTACCTAGACTACTTATGTACATATACACATTTATCAAACGCTGGTTCTTTATTCGTATGTATGTATGTGATACTAACGAAAGCTCCCAGCTCCGTTTAGATTCAAAATCGTATTATCAAAGTTTCATTATATTGGCCGCATTGGAACAACCAGCGACTCGTTATTGCCGTGTTGTGTAGTTATGATTCATTGTAAGATAGAATATCATTGATGAAACCATCACATTGTGTTCAAAATTATGTACATATGTACGCAAAACTATGTATGGTGAAAATTCGTCGAGTGAATTTTACACCCACAATGAACATTTAAAGATACATATAACCGATATGTACATATGTACATATAAAAAAGGGAAAAAATCATATGTAATAATTTCGCTCCGACAGTTAAATAAAATCACAAAATTCTCTTTATGGTTGACGTACACTTTATAGCTTCATTTGGACAGAACGTTGGTGGTGTTTAATTAAAATTAAAACCAAAAAGAAAGAATTCACAGCCGTGAAAAGTTTATAGACAGGTGGATGTGCAGGTACGAACAGGTGTAGGTGAATGCTACATATTTGTATCGATGCACTATATATGTATGTAACAATGGTCTATATGTATGTTTGTATGTGTAACATGATAGTAATGCAATAGCGGGTAATTTCATTTCAACGCTTTTATTGTGCAGCGACGGTTAATGGCCGACGAGTTCGCTGTTGCGATCTTCTCGGGTCGAGCACATCGATCTTTTCACCAGTGTCGCGTATCGCATAAATGAATTAAAACTAAAGGGTCGTCGTCGTCGTCGTATTGAAGTATCAGCAGCTGTTCGTTTCACGCTGAAATGCCAACATTTGAAAGGTTGCCTTTTAGTTTTAAATTTTTATTTCCTCTCAACCAATGCATAAAGCATCTGTGACCTATTTTATGTATTTATAATTAACATATACTCGGCGTTACCCATTGCTGAGACAAAATTTTATACAATTTATTTAATTTTACATGAAAAGACCAATGTGGCATGCTGTATGTGTGTGCCCAATACACAGTTCGTATGGGGGAAAATATGCTTTAGTCAATAAATAATGACTTAAACTCTGACCACGTGTCCAATCCCTTTCGATTATATTTTATTTTATTTATCTACATATTAGCCACTCTAACGCGTCACTGTGACCAGATATATAAGCATAAGATCATACATTTTTGAAATAATATTCAAATAGTGATGACATAGTGGGTAGGATGGTTTTTGTCTATTTGATGGAGGAACCGTTACAACAATGAAATCAGATTAATTGTTAAGATCTGATAGGAAACGATTGATTTGGAGTCACAAATATTACATATAAAAAAAGTCCGACTAGCAGCATTAAAGATTGTATTCATAATAAATTATTTTCAATTGCGGGATCGAACGCGGCTACCTCTCGGTGCTTAATATCAACGCAACCAACGATGCTGCTGGCTTATGTATGATTAGCTTAATCTAACCTAACCAAACCAACCTCTTCATTTGCGTCATATGTGTGGGCTTCTCAACATTACCTCCTTTAATAAAAAAATAGGAATTGTCTGCGTGTTATCCCCAAAATAAAAAGCTTTTATATTGAAAAAATATTTTTCATAAATTGAAATATGATGATTAAATTTAGATGACTCGAAATATTTGTTCAGTGAACGAGATCGCATACTCCATTAAATTCCAAAGTTTGCCAACTATTTTGAATATCATCGAATAATAATTACTCAAGTCTTAATGCTTAAACGGCCTATCAAAAGTCTCGCGAACTTGTCGTCGACTTTGCAAAACTTTGAATTATTCAAGCGCTCCGGCGAAATTCAAAACAAAAACCGGAAACGTGCCCGAGCCATCCCTTATTCTTCTTCTTCTCGTTCTTCTTTCACTTCCGGTTTTAATTATCGTTACACAATCCCGTCTGACTTTGCATACAAATTTCGCCGGTTAGATTACACATAATTCGCTACACATGTAGCATGTACACTATTAATAATACAATTATATACATACATACAATACAACCTTCTAATTTAACTGTAATTAATTTGTGAATGCTTCGTCTGTTGGGAGGGGGTGGGGGCACTATACTACCTTTTTAATTAGGCCAATTGTACGGGCAAAACGTGTGCTAACGACGTGTGTTTAATGGCGTAGACCTGTTAACAATTATGCCGCGTGAATTGAAATGCTTTGTTTCAATTTGTGTAATTTTTTATTTATTTTATTATACAAAAAAAGTTACATATGTAGTACATACAAATACAATATATTAGATTTGAAATTGAAAATATATAGATTATATTATGCAAAAAAATAATTGCTTATAAATTAAATTGAGTTATAAACATTATCAACTGTCATAAGATTATTATAAAATATTATTATTACAAATAATAAAATTTGTATTATATATCAAAGCCGTAAAATGGTAGATCCTGAATACGCACAAATAATTAAATGATTTAAATGATCTACTATCAAAAATATATTAAAAAAAATGTCTTAGGGCTAGGCCGCACCGTGCAACTTTGTCGGCCGACTAGTTCCGCGACACGAAAAAATGTATGGAAATGTGTGCGACAAACAAGTTGACGGGTGTAGCATGTCCCATCTACCTGCATGCAGTGGTCTGGTCGCCCTCAACCAAGTCGCTCGCAAGTCGCACGGTGCGGCCCGGCCCTTACCTCGTATAAAAACTTTGATTGTGGAATTGTGTATAAAAACACTGCCGAGATGAATTTGTGTCCAAAAACGTAATGACCTATGAAATATTTCCATCTTTCAAAGTTATTTTACACATCTGTTTTAGCTTAAAACAGCAACGAATTCTTAACAACTTTTCTATACTTTTATACCTGAACATAAAAAAACTACAAATTATGGAAAACCCAATTCCCAGTTTGCCGAAATTCTGAAAGGCCTTGTGTAGGTTATTGAAACTATTTTAAATAATATTTTATTGGTTTAAGACCTGGTCTTCGTTCATTACTAAATCTCAAAGCCACCGCTGAGTGCTGTACCTTTTTTTGTTGTTCAAAGAAATATACGCCCATTCTCGAAGAAAGTTTGGATAACACATTTATTTTGATCTTTTATAGAAATTTGAAATTCATATGGTTAGTTTTGAGGACAAAAACATGAATTAAAGAAAACCTTAAAAAGCCGGTTGATCGAGTCAACAAAGCCGGTTTTCGGTTTTTTGAAAAATGGTCAAAAAGCTTGCTTTTCGGTGTCGGTTTAAAACGCCTTGGAAGCCCTATTGCTGGACTATATGCACACTAGTGTTGTGCCCGTTGATATTTCAACGGGTAGTTTCGGAAAATGGATTATTATTTGAATTACAAGTATCGAAGTCGCAACCGAATTCGATTCACCTACATATAAGACTAAAATTTGTTCTTTTGAAATCTACATATATACTTGTTGATGTACTCACCACACATACACACACCTCCCATTTTTATATATATACCTTTTATTATTTATTTGTATCGCAAATTTCATTTTCATATCACGTCGTTCAATGAAAATATGTACACTTTCAATTTTATATTTTCGTTTTTCTCCTATAACATTTACATATATAGAATCAAAAGAAAAGTCTGTCATAAGTAAATTAAACGATGCCTAGCTCATCTTTGATAAAAGCATTCGAGATCAAACGAAAATTTTTGATCTTGTCGATGACAGCTGCCAATCTTTTTCCGTTTGAATGTTCTCAATCATTTCAAAGTTATAATAAGAATTCAATATGACAAAAAGTTGAATCCAAGCTCGTTTTGCATCATTTAATAAAAAAATTATTGTGTGTCGTTTATTCGAACATTACTTAAGGGAGATTTTGGCCATTAAAAAGTAATAGCGAGAGTTGATTAAGTTCATATAACGAGCTTGTAAAAATTTTCGAATATTAAAATGCAAAAAATCACCATTCTACATATAATAATAACTTAAATAAATTTAATGATAAAATAGGTTTTTCGTGATTAGTTCAAATTGATGAATATGGATTTGTTGTGTTTTAATACTAAAGGTCACATATAATATTCGTAAGCTTCATTGAATACACTTTAAAAAATCGTGAAAAATGAAAATTTAAAGAATGCATTTCCTATTGTTGAAGTGTTCAAGTGTGAAGTGTTAAATTTGATTTGTAAAATACTAAATTCTTTTGAAAGTGTAGAACTTAATTTGCCCAAATTATTATTTTTAATGAACATATGTATATTTTTAAACGTTCACGTAAATCATTATAAATTTCACGTAAACAAAATTATTTTTACTCAGTCAATTAAATAATATTATTGCTGTTTTATAATTTATTTATGCTTTCGGACTATTCTTTTTTTTTTGAAAATCAGTGTACTATTAAAATCAATATTATTCAGCGGTAACTTAAAATATACCGTAATGTTAACTCGTGAATAATTTCAAGACTCGCTTAGTTTCACTATAATAATATAAACGTAACAGTTAACATTTGGATGTTATTATATCGAAATATTATATCGAAAGAGCTGCATTTAAATATAAAATAAATATTATTTTTGGTGTGAATTGAGCCGGTTTTTTATTTATTATTTCCTAATTGAACTTATAAACGTACATATGTATCAATCTATATGTACAATGTAAGTATATCATTAATTATCAAAAATATTAGAAATCTTAACAAACCTCAAATGAATCAAATGTACATATGTAAGATAAAACAAAATTAGTTGCTCGTTTCTGAGAAAGAGCTACACCAAGTCTTACATAGCCAGAGATTTATCTGGGGACTTTTAAATTGAAAAATCTATCCGTCAATAGGCGGATAGATTGCATATGTACATATATATATTTCCACACAACAGTCTATTGGTTTGTTAACCCCCCAGGTGCCGAGTCGTTAACCCTGCCACTAACGTTTCTTTTGTGGCAAAGTTCGTCGACAACAACCACCACTACCACCCTTTATCTCACCCACCTGACTTAATTCTTTTGGACCTTTTTTGGTGGAGAGGAAAAGGCGGAATGTGTGTGGAAAGTTCATTCGGTGTGTTTCGGTCAATTATGGAAATTGGATCGAAGCGCGATGAGGTGGAACCACAATGAATCATGCACGAGGCCCGAAAACGGATCGAATCAATTTCCACGAAATTCACATTCACGAACTGTTCCATGAATCGATTCGACTTATTCGGACCCTGTCTGTATATGTGCGTGGATTGTGGGTTTCCAAAAAACGATAAGTCGGGTCGGAAATGGCACGACGTGACGCGACGTAACGCGAAATTACCGTCATTGTAGGGCTTCCAAGCCAGTTTAAGCCGAAACTGAAAAGCCGACTTTTTGACCATTTTTCAAAAAACCGAAAACCGGCTTTTTTGACTCGATCAACCGGCTTTTTAAAGTTTTCTTTAATTCATATTTTTGTCCTCAAAACTAACAATTATGAATTGCAAATTTCTATGAAAGATCAAAATAAATGTGTATATCCAAACATTCTTTCGGGAATAAGTGTATATTTATTTGAACAGCAAAAAAAGGTACATCACTTAGCGGTGGCTTTGAGATTTAGTAATGAACGAAGACCAGATCTTAAATCAATAAAATATTATTGAAAGAAGTTTCAATAACCTACACAAGGGCTTTCAGAATTTTGGCACACTGGGAATTGGGTTTTCCATAATTTGTAGTTTTTGTGTGTTCAGGTATAGAAAAAGTTGTTAAGAATTCGTTGCTGTTTTCAGCTAAATATATGTATAAAGTAACTTTGAAAGATGGAAATATTTCATAGTTCATTACGTTTTCGGACACAAAAACATATCAGCAGTGTTTTATTTCACAATTCCTCGATCACAGTTTTTGTACTAGGTAAGACATTATTTTTTTAATATATTCTTGATTTATATCATTTAATTATTTGTGCGTATTCAGGATCTACCATTTTACGGCTTTGATATATAATACAAATTTTATTATTTGTAATATTTGTAATAATAATATATAATATTGATCTTATGACAGTTCATAATGTTTATAACTCAATTTAATTAAATAATTATTTTTTGCATAATACATATATGTATATTTACAATTTTTTTTCGATATAAAAATTTAAAACTTAAAAAAAATCTGAAACCGGTCAATTGGCTTTTTATTTGAAAAAAAAACGAAAACCGGCTTTTTCTTTCTGGCGGTTTTTTGGTACCCCTACTGTCATTGATTACCAATGTCACCTCGTTGATTGGCGTCGCATTAATGTGTACAAAAATCAAAAATCGATAAGGTTGCACACGACGAAACCCTCCTCTATTTTAGAATTATCATATCATATTGAATGAGAATGAGCTTCAATAAAAAATAATTTGTTTTCTCGTTCGGTTATACAATGTCATACAAAATTTTAGCATGTATTATACATATAAAGTGGTAAAAAACAGTGTATCGATGAAATAAAATAAAATTAGGAACTAATTTGACATCTATATAATATGTGTATTAGGGTCGGAACAAAATACAATTTTCATAACTACATACATGTATCCATATATAATTTGACACTTGTTTCTCTTTCGTTCTTCGATTTCACGACACGAGTACAATACCTATGTACAGTATGACCTCAATACATAGCATATTATATTATATTATTCCAATATACTACGTATGTACATATGTATATGGACAATAATAAAAGGGATAGGAAAAATAACATTGCAGTGCTCCGGTGGCACGGGGAGGGAGGGGGTGGAAGAAATATGAATATAAAAAGAAACTGACAGAGCGTAAAGCAAATTTCCGTGAAAGCTTCTATTTATACGCTAATGCGCTCCTAAACGGCTCAATAACGACCATATCTCCCACTGCGTTCGTATCGCATATTATTTATCAAACATGCTCATACTGTCATATTGTATTTACATATTATACATGCGAATATATTGATTAATTTGGCTTAAATTCCAATCGCCGCATTTAGTTCATTCGAGTAAAAAGCTTTGTTGTCGCAAAAGCAACATAAATGTCGACAGAGTGTAATCAATAGATTAGCAATTATGTTTAATATTATAGTAGATCGATTTTGTCATTTTTTCGGTGGATTATTAACACTTATCATATATATAATAGCGCTATCCTGTGTGTCTGTGTTTCTGTGTAAGATAACGCTCGCCGTACTATAATAATCGTTTCGATTCGAGTTAAAACACTGCCAAAAAAAAAACGAATATAATACGAACATAATTTATTTTAAAGTTTTAGACCATTGTGGCATTACAAGAAGAACCTAATGCGCCACAATGGCCTGCTTAAGAAAATAAGAGAGGGAGAAAACAAAACGTAAAAAAGATGAAACGAAAAGCAAAAGCAAAAAATAGAAAAAAACAACATTTAAACACAATAATAAAAAAAACAGTAAAGTAATAAAATAGTAAAGTAATGAAAATTTAAAAAAGTAATAAAATACAAAGATAAATTCATAATGTAATAAAAATACAAAGAAGGGAATATCTTGCACCTGTAGCCTGTTCCGATAATTAAGAACCAGATAAAAAATAACAGATTAACAAAAAACTTCCCTATATACATACTGTTTGCTACCAATGTTTCCTCTAGGGAAATAAGTCTCTAACCACTTATAGCCGTCTATTGAAAATTTATTTAATTAATTAATTAATTAATTTTTCTATTGGTGTTTTATATTGTTTATATGTACATAGGTAGGTAGGTACAAGATTCTACCATTTTTTCCATATTAAACAATTAAATATAAATATTAAATTTACAGGGCATTTGAAAAAATACGACTGCGGGCGGATCAAACACAGGACCGACACGTTTCATTTAATTATTTTTTATTTCATAACTGCCATAACCCATACGATGATATTTCATCGGGCACAACACTTGTTTTGTATAGTTAGCGATTGGTAGATGAAGTCTATAGAAAGTGCCGTAGCTTATTTTTTCACAAGCCTCTTCTTAGTTTGCCTTCGCTAGTTCGTCTGACAACATTTAGATTTTTATTACATTGATCTGTTGTCTGTTTCAAACGGACACAACGTCAATAGTAAAAGTCAAAGTCAAAGACATTTGTTGCTTCCGAGTGTATTATATACATTCCATATGTATTATACGTAGTTCTCAGTGATACAAGGAACAATTGTTGCTTCTGTAGGTATTGTGTGAAACTTTTTATGAATTTAAAAGTTACACCTTTCTAAATATTTGAAAATTAAAAAATATTTCATAAAACTGTTACGAGATTACAGTTAATTGGCGGTAAATGATAAATGAACTTATGTATACGCAAATTGTGCTTCGCTTTAGTTCGAGCGAAAAGATTCTCATACATATATTTGAAGGCAACTTTCGGAAACCGCACTACCTTTCGGAAACTTCCGAAAGAGTCAACAAGACGCCATCAATAAGTGGCCAAGTTTGATGAGTTAAAGCGTCTCTCTCTATCAAGTAAAGAAAGTTTCGTGGGTGTGTTTTCCCACATGCGATTAATTGCTTTCGGCTCGAATCGATCTAAATAAAAGTTGCGACGTTGAGTCATCCATACTTGTTGAGTGATTAATTCGACCTTCCATCGCAAAAACCGATGACTTTTCCGCGAATTTTATTTGCAAATGTCATGCTAAAAGTATTCAGATATTGTAATTTTACACTAAAAAATCATACTTAATCTTCTTCCGTGGCAAAATTCCGAAGATTTTAAAATTAACTTGCGCTGTAACTGGATCGATTTCCCATTGTGAAAAGTGATCATTTTTCCGCGAACGAAATTTAACCTTTTCCACTTGAATTCAATTTCCGCTGGAATTCAAAAATATACCATCACTTACATACATACAATCTAAGTTTCCATTTGAATTTATGTAAGACTAGGTTTACTTCGTAAGCTCCTTGAATAAAATAATGTGCGTCTCTGATATTATCAAATTAAGTGAACGCTTTAAAAATCTGATTGTTGCTTGTAGGAAAATATAATATATGTATAATATCCTCCCCTTTCAACTTCTCGCAAATTCGTCATATATCGGATTTGTAGATTTTACCATTTCGTCAATAGATGACGCTGTTATATTGTACTGCAGCGGTTCCCAACCTTTTTTGACTCGCATGCCACTTGGTAGTACATTACGCTAAATTGTACTACCATATAAAAATAATTGAATTTCATGAAATTTCTTATTGTAAGTGTAATTATATAGTATTTGCATGGTAAGATTTGTTTTGTTAAAAAAAGTTAATCTAATATATAATCTCGAAAGAGACTTTGTAACTATAGTCGGGTGGGAAACGAAAACAAGTCAAAATTTCTATGACGACAATTTTTTTATTTTATTTTATTGTTACAAATCAATATACACTCGCCATTACAGATTTGCTCCAATGCGATGGGTGTACGTTAACGAAATACAGAATACATAAACAATCAGAATATATAGCATATAACAATTAATCAGAAATAATAATCATAGAGACATCTATGGATTATTTTTAGATTTTTTTTGTATACAATTTTTATACATACAATAAATACGAAATTATAGAGATGTCTATAGAGATATCTATAGATTTCAGATTACTGTGTATAATTATTACAAATTATACACAGGCAGATTTTGTGACAACAGGATTAGATCTAATACCAATTTTCAGGAACCGTTTCAGCAATGATCAGATAAAATTGGCAAACTCTGATAGAGAAACGATCGATTTGGAGTCACAAAACCCCCAAATCTAACCAGCAGTGGCGAGGACTCGAACCTTTGACCTCAGTGGTGCTAAATATATACGCTACCACTAAGCCAAACTGCTGGCTAATAAATAAATTCTGGTATACATATAATTTCGAAAGAGACTTAGTAAATATGTTTGTTTGTTCGTGACAGTCAATTAAATAAAAAAAAAAAAAAAATGAATATTCAAATAAATTTATATAAAATAAAACTATTGAAATAAATTTAATAAAATGTTTACTATAAAATTAGTCATGTTTAAGCGGTTTAAATTACAAATACCGAGCGAAGCCGGGTAAAACCACTAGTAAACTAATAAAAAAAAAAAAGAAGTTATTTGCGGAGTCACAATTATAATATACTCAAAGGTTTATATATGTATTTATCTACTATTTCGTCGTACTTCTATTAATGATAAATGGTTTTAATAAAAACACAAAATTACAAAGTACATATATAATATATTTTCTTTTCTTAAGTAAATATCCTTACAAAATAAATTTAATGAGATTCTTGTGCTTGTTTCGAGGAACGATTTTTAAAATTCGGTTTAAATGATGCGAGATATTCCCTTTAGTCTCGAGCTGTATTCAATCTATTTCTATATACATATATCTTTTATAAAACGGTATTAATTGTCGGATTTTCGATCATCGACTATACATATTGACGTCAAATATGGTTAGTTAAAATAATTTTTTTAATTATATAAAAAATATTTCTATTTATGATTGTAAATCTGAATGACTTACATGTCCGCCATTAATGATTCTTGCATGTCCGCCATTACTGATTTTTTTCACATACCACCAACAATCAAACACGTACCACAGGTTGGGAACCGCTGTTGTACTGTAATGTTAATGCTTATGTACAAAAAAATGACCATAGGTGTCGCCTTGGGCAACCTGTCATGGCAAGTATTTTAAATAAAAATGTATTGAATTTTGATGTGATTCATAACTAAGCTTAAGATTAAGTCGTAAATCTCACAAAGAACCAATTTATTATAAAAATTCGTACTAGGCCATTTAACATAATGTTAATATTATTAAAATGAAACAGAAAGATAGTTACTTGGAATATTATTTACTGAGTGGTACATAAGTTTGAGAATGGTTCCATTAAAGTTTGCGGTTAGTTTAATATATAAGAAAGTTTTCGATCTGGAATATAATATTTACATATGTATGTATATAAGCCGTAATACGTATTTGAAAATGGCGGAAGCTAAATTTTCAGTTACGAAAACACTTTTTATTTTTGACTTAGTTCACAAATTGCTTATCACTTATTCTAATTCGATATGTCCAGAATCTCAAAAAAGCAGAATAAACGTATTATATTACAGGCCACTAGTGTTTATAAATATTTAATGTTTTGCGAGATATGTATTTCTTGAAATTAGAAAAAAGTGGACTTTTGCCACTTTCAATTACAAGGGTCATATGTACTTTAATACAGGTATTAATATTCGAGACGAATCGTGGAGAAAATCGCGTGGGAGTGTTAGGTGTTCCTTAAAAGTCGCAAGACAATCTTTCACGTCGAATAGGGGGAGAAGTGGGGGGGGGGGTGGAATTATTCGACAGTATACTCGTAGATGGGAAAGGAATGGAAAGGAAAGGAAAGGAACGGTGAGCCAAAATCCTCCCGCGCCCACCCTACGAGTGTATGTAAGAAGTAACCCCTCGGAAAATTCTCTACTCGGGTCGGGAACTAATCAAATTTTTCCAATTTTCCGGAGAGCTGGATTCCCGAATTTTGTTCTAAATTAAATAAGCGCTCCCACTTAAGATAAAGGTTGACAATAACTTAAGTAAATAAAATTTGAAATCGCTTTGAATAAAAAAGCATTTGTGCGTAAGCAATGCATTCTTTATGACAAAACATATAATAACAGAGGTCGAAAATCAATCTGATGTGTATTGCATTATTAGTTTATCTATATTTTTGTTTAGATACCATGTATGTAAATTAATTGTATATAAAACTTAAACGGAATTTTTATTGATACGTCGAACACGGGTCTACGTGACGAGCCGGAATGTTAAATTACCGAAAACGCAAATATCGGAAGGCAAAGATCGAAAATCGAAAGATCGTAAGTCGAAAGATCAAAAAAAAGGGTGCATGGTAAACGGTACATACTCACTTAATTTGCGCGAGCAGGATACAACAGGAACAAGAGGAACAGGCTTTTCCTCTCGTATTCTGCGCGCGCACATTAATACGGGAGGAAAAGCCTGTTCCTCTTGTTCCTGTTGTATTCTGCTCGCACAAATTAAATGAGTATGTACCGTTTACCATGCACCCTTTTTTTATCTTTCGACTTAATATCTTTCGATTTTCGATCTTTGCATTCCGATATTTGCGTTTTCGGTAATTTCACATACCGGCCCGTGAGGTAGACCCAATATTAAGATATATAAATTATTATTTTGAATAAAAATACCAATAATTTTATTTTACTACCGCCATCTATGTATAAAATTAAAGACTACATAGACGCCACCCAGATTTATAAAATCTAATTAAACATTTAATAAATTTACTATTAATTACACTATTAACTATTTAAAATATCATTTAATTGCATCACTGATTCATAATATATACTTAGTTGTTTTCTCTTGTTTCCCATGCAAAAGGAAACGGTTAATGAAAAGAAAACCCTAAAAAATTCAGGCTATCATCCATACAATGATTTCTTAATATGTCATCTCACAAAAAGATCCGTCTTTGAAAAATATATTTTTTTAATTCAATCTTTAATTCATACCAGGAAGGCGTATCAAGCCCAATGCCATTATTATTAGTATTATACAAAGTACATAAATACATATCAATCATTATTCATAGAGACATCTATGGCCAAATTTGTAAATTTGCAGCATTTTAAACAATTCAGCAAAATTCAGTAAATATGTACATATCAGTAGCCCCAATGCGCCTTCCTGGGCAGAAACATTGTACATTTGATACAAATATTATTAGTATTATACAAAATACATATCAATTAATATCCACTGAGACATCTATGGCCAAATTTGTAAACTTCGAGAAATTCGAGATTGCTGAAAGCTCGAGATTTTGCGATAAAATTGGTAAGGTTGCCAATTTCTTGGAACGGCTTCAATGAAAATCAGATAATTTGGCAAACTCTGGTAGGAAACGATCGACCTGGAGTGAAATATCCAAGGTCTGGCCAGCAGGAACCAGTGGGATTTGAACCTGTGACCACACTGTTCAAAGCATCAAATGCTATCCACTAATTCTATTCTGCTGGTTACAATACAAAACACCCGTAAAGTAAAAGAATTGTTCACCCTTGCCAACTTGACTTCACACAATTAACCCTTTCGCCTCGTACGACATCCGAACGTCGTAAATATTCAATCGAAGACACAAACACCCGGGTCTGCCTGGTGAATGTTTAAGCCGTCGGCCGCATTCATTAGCCGCAAAATTAGATTGAATCTGTAATTTGAGATACATACTCGTATGTTCATATGTATGTACATACATATTTATACCGTGGATAAACGGAACACATATTTATGTATGACATTATTGAGAGGGATTATGTATGTATGTATCTCTAAGCGGTATCTTCGTGTGGTATGGGAGGTCTTGTCGAATTACCAATTCTACATAGCTTTAGTTTTATTATTCACCAGAGACCGTCGAAGGGTGGGCCGATGGGTCGGGGGTTGGAAAACGGGGAGGAGACGGTGGTATTCCGTGACCCGAAACACACTCAAAAGAAACAACGGTGCGCTGAAAAAGGGCAGAAATTCCAGGAATAACAGGCGAAAGGTTGCCTATTCTCGCCTAAATAAGAAAAAACACGCAAAATGTTGTAAACTTGACGATAAAAAAAAATAGCTTTTCGCATGCAGAATACGTCTCACTCTTATGAACGATTGAAGAAAATGTTATTTTTTTCGGTTCTCCCGTAGGAGTGTTGAATTTTTAACGTTTTTTTTTTAAGATTGAATCCGTTTCTCTTTGTTGTGATTTTTGTTTGTTTGTTTTTTTTTCTCGTGGTCCCACTGTGCTTTAAAATTGTATGTAAATGGCATATTTCGCACTTTTAGCTTGATGGCTCTTTTTCACATTGAACTACTACATTTACATATTACCGTACCTTAATCTTAAAATATTTACAATTCGCTTTCGACTTTATCTCACTCTTTAATATATATGTCCATCTTAAAAACATTTTTATAAAGTTCACTGCTTCTCCAACACTTCCATCTAACCCAGCGGCTTCCAAACTTTATGCTACTACGCCTCCCTAAAAAAAAATTTTTTTTCCGCGCCTCCCTACATTTTATTTCTTAATATATATATGTTTTAAATAATGAACCTTTATTTAAAAAAAAATACTGAACACTACAATAGACAGAATAATAAAAAGGTTTTGCTATGTTTAACGAACACGTAACATATATTTATTTTTATATTAAATTACTAATTAAACTACGTATAACACATCAAAATTTAATGCGAAGGATGTTGTTGTTTATTGGCACAAAGTTTATGAAATCTTGGGGACAATATGAAGAGTGACACTCGTAACTTCTTTTCGACTATTAACCTGGCTCGATATTTGGTTTTCATTGCAACTAGTACCGAAAAGCCCGTTTCGCATAAATAAAACGTTACAAACGGTAGAAGCACTTGCATTGCTTTGCAATACAAAGATTCATACTCTCCACTAAGATTCATCCACAATTTAATTATGGTTTCATTTTGAAACTTAGGTTTTAGTGAGCTATCGCATAATATTTCTATCAATTTTTCTTTTTCGATGGTTGTCAGCTCGAATTCGTCTTCTTCATTGTAGTTAATTTTCATAATTTCAACTTATTAATGAAAGCTTTTATTTTGTCTTTTTGAACAAGTGGATGTATTTGTGATCCCTGCATTGATTTATTTAAACCGCTCAATTTTCCAAAAAAATCAACCAAATAGGCAAGTTTAACAATACAATTATCGTTCGTCCACAAATGTGCCTCTTATGTTGGTTTTCTTCGAGAAAGATTGCTAATTAAATGTGTATATAAAAATGAAAGAAAAATAAAAATAAACATTCATGCATTGAATTTTTACTGTTAAGCTACGATATGAAGTTTTATTTATTTGTAGATATTATGGTATGAAAATTATTTTTTTATTAAATAGTTGTGGCGCCTCCCCTGGCAATAGTCCGCGCCTCCCAGTTTGGAAACCGCTGATCTAACCTCACTTATTTTTCGCCCGTCTCAATTGTGGTCTTTCTTTCACCCTTATACCACTTATTTTGTGCACTTTTTGACCATTCTTCTAACCGCGTGACCCGTCCATTACCATTACATTACTATATGAGCTACCCTTGTCACACTACTCACTCATGTGTTCCTCTTTCTGTTTCTTCTTTTACAGCATTTCATAGCTTTTAAATCATCTCTATATGTATGTGTGGGAATTTATGTAAGGGGGGATCGTGATGAGGGAGAAATTAAACAAGACTTTATAGCAAGTCTTTCATTCGATGTATATTGATACATTCAAATCCAGAACTCCATCGCATCAAATATGGTGCACTGACTAACTCCCGACCAATCACAGTGGCCGCACAACAATCGGTGTCTGGGGTACCAACTCTTAATAAATAACACTCACGTGCAACCACCGCTTGACATCACTCACATTAAGAACAATAATTTACATATGTATGTATATATAAAATTGAATGTCTGTTTGTCTGACTGTCTGTCTTATATAGGCTCCTAAATCACTCAACCGATTATGATGGAACTTTCAGGATTCGTTGTATGCATGTCCGGGAAGCTTACTGTGAAAAAAAAAGGGAAAAACCCTCTTAATAATAATATTCGTTATTACAATTTTACCGACGCGAAATTTTGAAGCGCCATTGTGTAGTCAAGGAAATGTGTTCGTTGGTGACCATGTTATCAGTTTGGTTTATGACGACACGGCGTTGAAGAGACGTTAATTGAGCTGAAAACCATCACTTGAAACGGAAACGGGAACGCAACGGGAATTGCATGCCTTATTCTGGCATTGCAACGCATGCCAGATAATTGATACAATACAATACAGAGAATTGGAGCGAAGCACGGAGCAGTGGAGCGATGAGATTTTCTCCGGAGCAGGAGCGGAGCGGAGAACGTAAAATTTTGTTGTGCTCCAAGCTCCGAATATATTTTTATTTTCAACCTGGTGAACGGGTTAAATCCCAAATGTGAATCACTACCAGGATAACCGCCGCTACGAAAATCGCTCGCGTGGGTCTTCTGTCACACGAAAATTCATCGCATAGGAAATTGCCGTACAGAAAACTTACCAAATATTGCTCAGAAAATGCTTTTTTTTTACGAGATTTGGGTACTTTTCTGTAGGGAAATTTTCCTGTGCGGCGAATTTTCGTACGACAGGAGATCGAATTTTCGTGAGACATGATTTTTACTAGCCTCTTATTGTTAAAACTTTTTTGTTCGGAGCATGGAGCGGAGCATGGAGCGGAGGACGGAGCGGAGCAGTTGCAAAAATAGTCCGCTCCAATTCACTGCATTAATATGTATTTTAAATATTAACATACATATGTATATTATATGCCATTTGTACACGCGCCAGTAAATTATAGAAAACTATATACGAAGAATCTGATTGAAAGTCTAGAATTCTCATAAACATGATCTTATCAGTCGCAGTGATAAACGATAGCAAATTTAGTTTTCAGTTTAACATAACAACCACCCTTTATGCTTCTCAATTGTATGTATGCATACCTATTGTATACTTACATACATACATACCTACGTAGAGCGTTAACATTTTGAGACTTGTTTTTTCATGTATTAGCTCTGTCGCTAATACATGAAAAAAACAGATATGTAATGTTCATATTAGTTTATGTTGTCATAAATCTACGAAAATATATTCAAATTAGCATTGAGCATTATAAAATATAAGCAAAATAGCCCGGCGTTGCTTGAGCGTTTTTGTATGTCGGCCTTCGACTTCGTGCTCCCATTAGTTAGGGTACCGTGAAATACATAGTGTATACATATACCAAATTTTGTGATTGAATATCGAAATTTATTTATTTTCCGAGAACTTGGTAAAATGATAAACTTTCTCGGAAATCCAAAATCCCGATTTCTCCGAACTGAATATTTTGACACGAACCCCTTCAGAACTAAACCGTGTATCTACATATGTATAAGACATAAAGTAAGTAAGTAGATACCAGATGTGTATATGTGCTTAGAGACATGAGTGATTGATGCGTAGTATACCTTTCTAAATTACCTACCCCTTGATATGAGAATTCTCGAGAGTTGCTTTGCTTTACCTACCCCCAGTCAGTTAACACAAAGGCGCATTAAACAAAAGCCCTCTTCAAATATTTCACTCGAAGCTACTGCGACGAAGGCTTCTCAAACTTTTAACTCGCCTGACAACCGCCTTCCTACTCAAATTGCTGACATTGCAAAGCCCTTCGGTAATGTGCAATTCTTATGAAGTTTTGAAAAATTTTTGCTATTATAATTCGTTCGAAATGCGACAATGTGATAAAAACTTTATATGCACAATACTATCAACAACAAATGTATTGCAAACGATGTTAGAATTGTGAGGTAGGTAAGCTCATTTTTTGCGAAGAACCCTCTCGACAATAAAATCGGATGAAAAATAGAAAATTGGATATGGATTGAAAATCGAGTATTTTTTTTTTTATTTCGGTCGGGATTTAAACCCACGATTACTCAACATTTAAACCGTCATTTGACTGAACATATATGATTATTACTATTGTAAAATATGACATATGATTATTATTATTGTAAATAATTATCCAAAGTTTAAGGGACGGATACTTATTAGGGCTTTGGCAAATAACAATACACGTTCCAACAGTGCAGAGCAAAATAATTTAACAGCCAAATAACGCTCCAAAAATATATTGCCCTAACTAACCTCTTAATTTTTAATGAAAAAAACATATCACTTGACGAAAACAGAAGTTCTTTTAAAATAGAAGTTCTTTTAAAATAGAAGTTCTCTCAAAATAGAAGTTCTTTTAAACATGGATTAATATTATATGCATTAATAAATCCTAAGATATAAAAAAAAAACTTATAAACGTATCCGCCCTAGGGCTACGGCCCTAACATTCCGACGATAAGGGCGAAATCACACAGCGGTGAATGTGGCACGTGGTTTTTTTTTTTTAGATAGTTTTAAACATATAGAAAAAATGTGACGTTCATGGCACATAGTGGAACATGTCCATTCAAAACGACACTTTCGACCTATGTCGTTGAATTTATATGGTAGTATTGGTCCTTGCTTGACAGTGATCTATATCAAAACGACCCTCTGGACTATTTTCGGTAAAATTGTATTTATATTATAACGAATATGGGATACACCGTGTCAAGCAATGATAAATACTACCATACAAATTCAACGACATAGGTCGAAAGTGTCGTTTTGAAAGGATGTGTTCCACCGTGTTTAAAACTATCTGAAAGAAAACCACGTGCCACATTCACCGCTGTGTGATTTCGCCCTAAAGGCTGTTCTGTATTCGTGTTAAAAAATATATGTATGTACAACAAAATCTGAAGAATGCAAAACATAGAATTGAATAACATGATATGGATTTAATGATTAATCATCAAAAAGCGCCATTAAAAGACATAAAATTGTATAATCGGATTAATGTATTTCGAGTTCAAAATATACAAACGTCCATACGAACGTGTTCTAGCACGGATCAGGAATTGATACTAAGTACATATCAGTAATTCTAAATTTCTCACTAGTACGATATATGTAAATGTAAAAACATATGTAACAACTAAAATTTAATTATTTTTAAAAAGTTTGAAGCATTTTCGTCTAGACACATGACATGAAAAATGAAAAGGCTAAATCCGAAAGGTCAAATATTATATCTACAAACTGTAATTGAATTTACGTAGCACAAGATGGCGGCCCAAATTTATCAGGCTATGTTTGTTTCGTTCTAGGCGACTGCAGCGACACGTACCAGGGATTTTACATAAGCTTTCAATTTCAAAGCCGTCTCTTTAAATCCGATTTTATTCTCAATCACTTAGTGACTCGCTACGTATTTCGAAATATCAATTCGAATCTGTATTGAATTCGAAAAATTAATTATCTACATAAGAAAATCGTGTGTGTAGGTCGTGATGGGATTTTTTTTATAGGTTGTATCATTATTGAAAAAGTTCGTACAAATTCCCCAAACGGATTCACTCAAAGTTTCGTCATAAAAATCGTTTCATTTTAATTAAAACGTGCACATATTTGGGGGGAGGGGATTTGGTGAGTGAGGGTCGAATCGTTGTTGTGGTGTTTTTCCGATTAATTCGGGTGACAAATTGTCGATTCGCGTTCGGAATCTTCGTATAAATCATGGCGGACAGACAAAATGGCGGACGTGTGAGGATTCCATTAGTTTCGTTTGAGTTGTCTGCAAATCCGTTATTGCCGCTCGACTCTGCCACCTGTTTTATGCGTGTCGTTAAACTACGGACATAAATTTGTCAGTTCGGCTCGCTGAATATATTTGCACGTGCATAACGTTGATTTTTCCTTATGTATTTTTATTTTGAAAATTTTGATTCGAATTTAATTTTAGAACTTATACATATTCAAGTAAATTTTTACAAAATAATGAATATTATCTTGCACACATGATTAATTTACTAATGTACTAATTATACTAATTCAACTTTACTTCGTAACGACAGTGAATTAATCTGATGTAGCACATTTCTTGCCCTGTTATCAAGGAGAATATTGAGGTTGAAAATAAATTAATTTTGTATTCTGTTTCAGCCCTCTTGTGAAGTGAGGCTCGATCTACTAAATTATTTCATTCTTATTTGATAATTTAATTGTTTTCTCGTTTATACATGTATATGTGTATATGTCATGTGTTTGTGTATATATTATGCTAGGTTATTCTCCTACCCTTTTTCTTCTCTTTTCTTTTCTTTGAACCCTTTGTCTTCTCGCTTGTGAGAAGTAAGCTAGAGTATAATGCGATTGTGTGGAATCCGCATGAATCAAATTACTCTCTGATGATTGAGAAAGTTTAAAAAGCATTTCTTCGTTTCCTATATAGGAAAGAATATGGGTATTACCCATATCTCTACCCTACTCCTTTCCTTTTGGGCATGCTTGGGTATAATGCCCTTGAACTTCGGAGAAACTTCTCATTAATTTGTTTCGTTCTCCAGCTCCTAAATGGTAATACGTCATGCCCGTTGTTGATGTGATAGACATCATCGTTTGATGGCTGTACCTCCAGCCCGCACAGTTATTTTTCGAATGGCTCCTATTCTAAGAGCTATTCGACTTCTTAATGAAATCGTTGCTGCCGAGACTGAATGTGATATTTTCCACCTTAGTGAGCGTAAATTGTCGGATATTACTCTAACCCATTTATCTGGTAGTCTGCGCTCATCATTGTTTTCATGATTGATTGTGATTTATGAGTGGAATTTTGATTTACTCTCTTCCATTTGGGCCTCATTGGGATGTTTTTTATTTGCAGTTGGTTCTTGTTTATTGTCAGCTCGAATTCGTCTTCTTCATTGTAGTTAAATGGATTCTGTATCCACAAAAATTTTGAGAAATCATGGTCTTTGAAATAATTGGAAATGCAGCTCTAAACCATCCAAGTGGTCAGTAAAAAGATTTTTACTTGCTTCAATATTAGCTGTGGCCCAGAAATCTTTGGAAAGTTAAAACACATCCAACTCATTCTTTTGTAAATTTGATTTCCATAACTTCAACTTCGACTATATAAAAATGAAATAAAAATAAACATTCATGCATTGAATTTTTACTGTTAAGCTACGATACGAAGTTTTATTTCATTGTAGATATTATGGTATGAAAATTATTTTTTTATTAAAAAGTTTTGGCGCCTCCCCTGGCAATAGCCCGCGCCTCCCCATTTGGAAACCGCTGCACTAGTAAATTGTAAATTAATTTATTAATTTACACTAGTAAATGTAAATTGTAATTTACATTTACACTAGATTCATACACTAGCGTGTTCATTCATACTCCCGTGTATACTGTTACTGGGCAATTTTGATGATGCATATGCTTACTAGTCAGTGTATACTGATTCGAGCTTTACACTCTTACTGTAACACATATCTTATATACAATTTTGAAAGAGACTTTGTATGTACATATGTATCTTTGGTTGGGAACTTCATAAAAAATTTCTATGACGACGATTCAATTCAAATAAATTTAATAAAAAAAAACTAATGAATATTTACTATTAGATTCGCCATGTTTACGCTGTTTATATTTCAACTAGTATTATATATTACAACCTTTGATATTGTCGACGTGTTATCATATGTACGTCCGGGAGAAAACGGGTATTTGTATAACTATGTACATACATAGATATCAATAATAAACCATTGAACGAATATTAAAATTCATTCGGGCATTTGACGTATTAATTCGCACTAAAAGTTCACATATTGCGATTGCCTAGTTAAAATCGGAAAATTAATATCTACATTATTAAATATCCGATATGTTCTGTCTCCCTTTTGAACCCTACGGTAATACCGGCAAGAAAGAGACGCAAACATATTGAGCACATAAATTTTGACATTATGTTTTTATATCTCTGTCGCACCCATTAAAACAATGCTTATACCTAGGAAATAGATAACATTGATGTTAATATCATAGATATATTTCATCCCTTTCACTAGCGTTAGGTTAACGTATGAGGAAACGAGATGGTGACATTTAATTAAGTCACATCAAATCGCACGCGTTATGTAATAATTCAACTGAAAATTAAAATTTATATTGAAATATGATTTTTTAATTTTAAAACATATATAATATTATGCAATAAATAAATTCTTCTTAGTTTTTTGAGTAAATTGTAATATTTTGCAAAAAAATATAAATCAATTTTAACTCTTTTTTGAGCTCTTTTTCCTATTACACTGTACATATTAACATTAGAATAATATAATACTATGATTACTAACAAAATTAATTTAAAATTGTAAAATAGAAAATGATCAGTAGATCAGTAGGATATTAAAATATATATGTATTGTGAACATAATTTAGTAATAATAAAAAGCATTTAATTTTAAATATCAAAATACCCGCTGAATCGAGACATTCGTTTGCCGGTTAACCGAATGTAGCCACATTCAAATTGTAGATTTGTATAGCAAACGAATAAACGGCCAAACAAAAACACCTTTATACATATGGTAGATAATTTTAGAAATTAAGCTTTTTAGACAGACTTTTTCAGTATTTAATTTAGTTTTAGTTATTAAAAGAATTTATTTTGTATATGAAATAAAATGTAACTTTATTTGAATATACATAAATGTTCCCGTTTTTAAGCCCGGCAATTTTCCTCCGACCGGAAGTGACGCTTTTCACACTCATTACAATAGTATGAAATCTAAGAGTTTTCCTATATGCAGTAGCACAACACCGGTACAAAGTAGCTCGCCATTTTCCGACGACTTTTCCGGTCGCCGGCAATTTATAGACGATTGCTCATTACGAGTTTCGTAAAAGCCCGCTGGGAAAATTCCACGAGTGCAAACATTTACTGCGACTCCTTTGACTCGAATTCTCGGAAGCGATATTTGCAGAATGGTTTTATGTGTGTGTGTTTTTTGATAATTTCTTCGACAAATAAAAAGCTTTTTTTCGGCGCCAATGAGCAAAAACGCACACACTCGATAATTTGCATATCTCGGGAGAGATTTATGTGTCCATTTCTCATTCGACATTATGAAATTATAAAATACTAGTGGTTTTACCTGGCTTCATTCAGTATTTTTAATATAAACCGCTTAAACATGACTAATAATAGTAAACATTTTACTAAATTAATTTTATATAAATTTATTTGAATACTCATTTGTTTTTTTTATTAAATTGACTGTCACGAACAAACAAATATTGTATGTATATACTAAGTCGCTTTTGAAATTATATGTATACCAGAAACTGGCGCCTGCGCCCCCGAACCCTTCGCCCTGCGCTCTTCCAACTGCGCCCCCAGAGGCCTTGTCCCCTAGGGCTTCGCCCTCGGCGGCTGCGCCCCCGAACTTTGAATCGAAAAAAATCGAATTGGCGCCTTTGAATAAAAAAATAAATACATCGGATTTGTCTACGAACTACGAACGAATAAAGAACGAAGGTTACATACATACAAAGTCTCTTTCCAAATTATATACTAGATTAAAAAAAATTATATTTACATGAGCTCAATCTATTAATCGTATTGGTTGGTGAAATTACGATTGTATAATATTTATGTAGGAACAAAAATTGAATTTGACATTTGTAAATTTTTGAAGTCGGAATCAAATTGTGAAAAAATGATAGGGTCGGAGTCGGGTTGTTTTTACGACTCCGCAGCTCTGTTTATTCAATAAAAACTTTGGCTCACTTTTACAATGTTAACGCGTTTTTTTTTTAATTATTTTGGATTTTAAAACGCTCCATTAGCGAATTGCTCGACGATCCTCGTGTACGCATACTTTTGTATGAATTATTTATGAAATTTCACGCACAGGATTGATTAATTCGAAAAAATGCTAATTTGCATTTAAGTCACGGCCTCATTACGAGTTTCCAGACAGGGGGAGTGGGGTGTAGGGTAAAATAAAAACAGACGGATCAAAACAAGCTCAAAATTACCAAAATAAAATTAACGAAAATTATCTGGATACGAAAAAAAGGGAATTTTCAATGAAAAGTTTACGCTTTCAAAAATTTTAATGGAGCTTAATTTTCAATCAATTTTTTTATTAAACTGTAAAGAAATGAACAAAAAGAAAAGTTTGAAAACAATACTGTTCACTCTACTGGAATTTAGTTAGGCATGTTTGTATCGCTTAACTTTAAACGGCCCAAAGTCTAATATGTCTACTAAAATGGTTAATTTAAAAAAAAAAAACGCAATTTTATCATAAATAAAAAAAATCCCATCTCTCGAGTAAGCGGTTTTCTTCTTCATCTTCCTTTTTCCTTTTGCTGTTTTTCCGTTAAATTTTTGTGGCCCACTCTTCCAGTTTTATTTCTCAACTTTGCTTTGTCCCAGACTTCAACTTAGCATGCCACCTTGTCGTTTCTGATTATGTTCATCCATTTGGTTTTTCTTCCAATGCTTCCTTTGTTTGTGAAAGGAAAATAAATGATCTAGCCAGCGTTTTCGAAACAGCGCAGTGGCACCCTGGAGAGTTTCCACGGACCCAAAAGAGCACCACGGAATATTTAAAATACAATTATATTTAATTAAACTAGAATAACCATTCGCACTCGTACTTGAAATGAATTCTCATTTCCAATTAGATATGTCCCAAGCTGGGAAATTTTCACTTTAAATAACAAACACCAATTTTTATAATTAAACATGTTTAATAGTTATATTTATTACCGTCATTTACATGATTATATACAAAATTTCATTTATTTGACATACTACTTTTGACCTACCGCCTATATGTAGTTGTACGTCAAAATCACATGCTTTTAAATTGAATAATTTGGCTACGGCTACGAACTTAACGGCCATAAACCGACCATTATATTGTGGCAAACCAAAATTGAATAATACCCTCCCCACTAAGGTTTCTGCCTGGGTTGACACAATTTCCAGGGAACTCACGGAATTTTTCATGTCCCGGAAATTTTTATCTCGAATCCCGGGAAAAATATTTCAATCAAACCGTTCTTTCAATAGTTTAATAAATGTGAATGTACATTGAAACTATTATGAAACTAGTATATGCTTCTTGTCAGTGCCGGCCTTACACCCTTAGAAAAAAATTTCGCCTTTAGCGCTCTAATCTAAAATTTTGTATGGCTTTTGGCACTCTAATTTTAAATTTTAGAGCACTTTTGGCACATCGTGTGGCGCCCTAACTTATTTGGCGCCCTCGGGAGTCGCCCGACCCAGCCTCCCCCCCCTAAAACCTGCACTGCTTCTTGTATTGAAGATTCCACAATGGAAGAAACTCTTTTAGATTCTGATGAAGATGAGACAATTGTATGTTTGGCGATGAATGAATAATTAAATAAGAACTTATCAAAGACAGAAATATAAAATAACAAATAAAAATAGCCTTAAAAATGTGATAAGAAATGAAAAGAAACGTTATATTAATAAAAAGTACATAAAATTGAATTGACTATGTCCCGGGATCCCGGGAATCCCGGGAACGATCTCGAGCTCTGTCCCGTGTCCCTGAAATTAAAAGTCTGGGAAATCAAAAACCCTACTCCCCATCGAATTCACTTTTCGCACTTGTTAAGGTCTATTCATACCTAGTCGGCACATATCGGCAGCAGCAGGCAACCTGCAAGTACGGACAGTATTCTCTGGTACATTCTACATATATGGTCGCATTCATACTCCATTTGCGCATGCGCATTCACGCATTCATACGCGTTATATAGAATGTACCAAAGAATACTCTCCGTACCAGAGAAATGTAACAATAATAGAAGTGGCTTCTCGAACAAATAACCTGTGTCAGAAACTAATACGTGCACACTTTCCATAACGACACTATACAAACTGTCAAACTACGATGTTAATTGAATAATATGTGAATTAAATGATCAATTTACTTATAAAAATGTATCCCATGTTGTTTGTTGTGTGTTTTTGATGTATTTTAACGATGCACTTGCCCATGTTTCGAGTAATAAAAACAAACAGAGAAGTTTTTATCGGACATACGTCGAACACCAAGAATCAAATACGACTGTTGCTAAAATTACTTAGGAACGTCTATGGACAATCCTGACTTGACAACAATATAACGCCTTAAGATCTGAGCGCACTATACGTCAGTCGACCGCCACGACACGACACAACACGACAAAGTTGAAACAAAAGGCAACTCTTTCACGTGAGGCGTAGTGCGTGATGTCTCATACAATTTCATACAAACAATATTTGGTCGCGTACTGACGTGTCGTGTCGTATTGGTCGACTGACGCATAGTGCAGTCAGACCTTAAAGCCACTTCTATTACAGTGTTCGACAAATGACGATTTTTTTTGGTTCAGAGACGAGATATGACTTTTCTTATATAGATCTACGCCCAGTAAACACGAATCTGGTAATGAAAAATGTTGATGGGCTCGAGATTCGGAGATATGTGTTTTTTAAATCGCGCGATTTTTCTATATCTTGGTGTTGTTCGTTCGATGTCTCAAAATCTGTCAATTTCCTGTTCAAAATGAATATTGGAATCTATAGTCGGATATTTTATCTTTCATTTGTAGTACTTTTCAGCTTTCAAATCTCGTTTTAAAGTAGTCATCCAGTTCAAATCAAAAGTCAAAAGTACGTATTTTCACTTTGGATTTTTTTCCCACTGTTAATACTATTTTATATTAAGTTTTATCTATTGAAACATGTTTATTGGGATAGTGTTCTGGCCACACTATTTTTTTTTTTTTCGTTTAAAAGGGTTAATTGGAAGTGTGCTGAATTTGAAACCGGTAAAATTACGAGCTAACGACTCGTACTAGTATTTCTCGTATTTACATGAATCTGAATTGAATTAATAGGGATAATATATTAAATTATCTTTATATGAGAATTAAATAAAATTCCACTTAAAAAAATCATAATTCGACTTTTCTTATGTATTAATAACAAAAATTCGTTTATTTTATCGAGGTAAGACATTTATCAATAGAATAGGTCATGTCTCGTCTCTGAACCATTTTTCGTGTCGAACAGTGTTATTATAAAATTTCTCTGCTCAGTACTTGCAGGTTGCCTGCTGCTGCCAATACGTACCGACTAGGTATGAATAGACCTTTAATCGTACCTGTCAAACGCACATTTGAAAATTTTACTTTGAAATACATTCAAATACGCTTTAGGCCAATTTCAACAAAATAAACAAGTAAAAAAAAGCAACACATTTTTCGTACGCTTAGGTTAAAGCGTTTTGGAAAGGCACTTCTGTCGATGACTTAAACAAATTTCCCACATAATTGTATAATATTATACATACATATTTTTATTTTATTTTTATTTTTATTCAATCAATCAAAGTACACTCGTCATTACAGATCGCTCCAATTCGACGAGTGTAGTACTATACACATCAAGAAATTATATATATTTTTCAATACACAATCATTACATAATTCGAAACCATGCATGAAATATACTGCCAGACATTTTTATTTTACATATTATACATACATATATACGGCCGCAAGGACCATTGAATAAATTTAAGCTATTAATTAAATACCGAATTAATCCATTGAGACCTCTATGGATTTTAGATTTTGTGCACAATTATTCCAATTTATACACAGAATAAATACAGGTGATTATTTAGACATCTATACTGTAAAGTTATGAAGAGAGACGCCCGTAGACCGATGACATCATGGTGACGCCGACCAATGGTGGAGTCGGGCGTTGCGGCCAATGGCTGCGCCAGACTCCTTGACCAATGATAATACGTGTATGCGCTGAGCGCTCTATGATATAAGTATGGTACGCTCTCGATCGGTGGCATTCGGATCCTGACCTCCACCGGACGAGCAGCAATACTTGGAACCTGCCTGCGTGTTTTCTTGTACCTCGACTTGACTCTACTTACCTGTGAATACTCTTCAATACATTTAGATTTTTTGCATAATTTTTACAAATTATAATACATAAGATTTTTTGTGACAACAGGAAAGGATTTATTTGCCAATTTGAGGAACCGTTTCAACAATGATCAGATAAAATTGGCAAACTCTGATAGAGAAACGATCGATTTGGAGTCACAAAACCCCCAAATCTAACTAGCAGTTTTTTTTTTTGGTGGATCGAACCAGTGATCGCATGGTGCTAAACGTATACGCTACCATTAAGCCAAGCTGCTGGCTTCATAATAGGATGTGTTTTTGTTTTTCGTTTTGGATGAAATCTGTCAGTGTGTCGACGCGCGGCCTTAAA
This sequence comes from Arctopsyche grandis, assembly GCF_051622035.1. Taxonomy (NCBI): domain Eukaryota; kingdom Metazoa; phylum Arthropoda; class Insecta; order Trichoptera; family Hydropsychidae; genus Arctopsyche; species Arctopsyche grandis. Next base: position 37,474,044 of record NC_135357.1, read on the forward strand.
ACGCCGCAATTCGAGCATGCACCCGCCCGCCGTTCATTATTCAACGCCATAATCTGTTTATACGCGACTCAGCTGCCGGATGATATCGTATAATGTTTTGTTGTTCCGCTCGAATGTAGGACAGGCCTTTTTCACCTGTGCCAGGTATACCTGTACACGTGTACTACACTACACTACACCTAGGTGCCCCACTTTCGACACCACTGTGTTTTGCACAGTACATATGTACATGCATACATATGTACATACGCAGGTACACAATAACCTTTCACGCAGAATTGAAAATCCGAACAATTGTTTATCTGTATATATGTATGTATGTTTGTAGGTATATGTGTGCGCGTTCGATGATATATTATTCCGTTTTTGTTTGTTTTGAATTTGCAATCCTATTAATTTCCAAAAGCAATTGAAAGTGCAAAAGCATACATACCTACATACGTACATACATACGTATTCGATTATTTTGTGTTTATTGTGTTTTCGAACATACGTACATATTTATTTATTTATTGAACGTTTTGGACCATATTAATTTGGCATTACAGGAAGAACCTAATGCGCCACAATGGCCTACATAATAAAATAAGACAGGGAGAAAACAAAAAATAAAAAAAATAATAGATAGAACAAAAAGCAAAAGCAAAAAATTAAGATACAAAAATAATACAGCATTTAACACAATCATAAAAAACTTTATGGTAATAATTAAAATTAAAATAAGTAAAAATACAAATAAGGGAATGTGTTGCACCTGCAGCCTGTTTCGATAAATAAGAACAAGCTACAAATACAAAACATCCCTGCGAGGCCCAAATGGAAGAGAGTAGATTAAGATTCCACACATATGTATATCACATTCAAATTAAGAGAATAATGATGATATGCTCATATGAGTTTTTATTTCAACCAATGTTTGTATTTTGTAGTGAATGGAACAATTCTATCAAAATATAGTCAGACTTGGATATTTGTGACTCCAAGTCGATCGTTTATCATCAGAATTTGCCAATTTGTCTGATTTCGTTGTTGAAACTGTTCCTTGTCAATTTGGGAAAACCATCTTACTTAGTATTTGTCATCTGATTTCAAATTTGTAATCTATAGATGTGTATATGTACAAATGTAGAAGTTCAATACCATTTGTGGCACTCTTGTTTCCTATTACGAACAGTACATTTCCTAGTACGAACTTGTGCATTTCCTATTACGAACAGTACAGTTGAGATTTTTAATACTTTGACTCGACAGTGTTTTTAATAAATAAATGTGTGTATGTATGTATGTATGTACATATATGGTTTGGAAACCGGGTTTTTTCAAAATATACATATACATAAAACAGGAGTTTTTCATATCGATGAAAAGCCTTACTCCTTTTATTTACGTATGTATGTCGTTTGTTATGTTGCATTGCATGTGTATTATAAAATGTTCATTTTCGTGGAAAAAAAATCACATTCAAAATAAACTGTCGACCGTAAGTGGCGATCTACTCTAGTGTCGCATTTTTAATTCATGTTCATATTTTTTCACAACAAAAGCATAAAAATTTTCACTGAAAGTATTGATTCATGTTTTGCGTCCTAGATGTTATGTTTTTTCTATCAAAATTTGTGCTATTTTCTCATTATTTTTTGAGAAATTACAATGTACTACATACATACATATATTGTACAGTGTGCATATATATACATACATAGCCACAGCGCAATGCACCGGTAAAGCTATTGCATGTCGTGGGTTCACGTCCCGGCCAAAAAAGCTGCTGGCAAGATATTGTGGTCAATAAAACATAGATTTTAAGAATTTTCCGATTTTTCTTGCTTAACCCTTTGGTTGCTGATGTTTTTTTCTGTTGAATGCCCACCACGCTGAAAATTTCGCCAACATTTCCAACTAGAATTATTTAGAAATCCAATTTCGAGTTTTGTAAAGATGTGTTTAGACTCTCTAATATATCTTGCAATAATATAAAATAAACAAAAGAAATTTCTTAATGAATGTTTTCCCAAAACTAGTTCGATCTTCTTCATTGTTGTTAAAATGTAACGCTCACAATATAAATGCCAAGCCACCATTTAAATACCTAGCAGTTGGGGATTTCCATCGGGGAATTCTGAAGGTTGTAAATTCAGAAATTCCAGTGTAAACCAGTCTCTATAAACATTGATTACACAACCCATGTTCAATGTTTTTTTTTCAATGTTACCTGGAAGGGCTTAGCGGATAGTATTCTTGTTTATTTTTACATATTCAAAATAAAGCGCCTATCGGCGTATTTCATGCTCATGGACTTGTTGGCAAAACGCCGATCGGCGTTGGTCAGCATTCAAAGGGCTAATTGTTGTGACGGATCAGTTTCTCGCAAATTCTTGTTATTAGCATCTCGAATTTGTGAATCTTATAACTGAATATAAAAATATGCTACCTACATAATGTATTTCTCGCGAATTTACTGTCTAACAAAAAAAGTTCTTGATTGTCCATAGATGTCTATTGTATTGTTGCGTAAGGGTGGGTGGAGGATCCAAGTAAAAGACCAAAGTCGAGTCACAGCATTTATTGGTGATTCAGGAGATACAAGCACCGCCAGTGCTCCGTTCAGAATGTCTTGATATGGTCTAAGTACCTCCTTATAAAGGACAGGTCGCTCAGGGCATCTCCGACGTCCGGTTTATTTACCTATTGTTATAGTCACGTACTAGGATATGCATTCCCACGACACTCAGTCCCACGCTATCACTGTCACTTATGAGAAGGGATCGGGTGCCGTTACTAAGCCAATCCGGTGGTCATTGTTTTGCCTAATTGCACTTAGCCTGGAGGTAATCCTCGAAAACCAATTATAACGGCGGCTCCTTTTAGCATACGCTACAGTATTATATATTCTATGTACTGTTACGTTTTAAAATTTGTAAGTACTTATGTACAGTAATATACGATTTATGTGTTTTACCTTATTTTATAGTGACTCACTTTGATGTGATCGAACTTGTCGCAATATATTGCAAGACTGAAACATTGCACGAAACAAAAGGGAAGGCGCCCCATCTTCTCACCTACCCTTGCACCGTGGGTGTTATCTCACCTCGTGTGTATGTACATATGTAGTAACTTTAGAGTAAATAAGTTTTTATTTTATGTACATAGATAGGCGGTCTATTTTTTCAAATAGGATTAAAACTTCGTATGTGAATTTTATTCCAAGCATAGCTGAGCACTTTCGCCCGAAATGCGATTGTCTCGATGTGCCAGATTTTAAAAACACAATGCGCCGGTACATTAACTGGGATTTGCTTAATGTCTTTCCGCTCTTACCCAGCCCGAGTGCATTTTTTTTTCCACCTATTTTCCCGCGGCGGTTGGCAGCGGACCTGGTCGGCTTCCAGCGCTATTTACGACCTCGACATTTTTGCGTCGTTAAAAAATACAAAACGAAAACAAAAAGGGAAAACCGACGAACGTCTCATTGAGTCGCATGATATGCATACATATATATATATATACATGTATATAATATAATCGCAAACAATTCGCCGGATGAGCGCATCTCTCTAGGGAAATTTTCCCTGCAAGTGGAATATTAATAGTCGGTAGGTCATCGTCAATATTTAATCCGCGCCGATGAACTAATACGTCCGCTCTTTCATCCCCGGGGATGGGAAGAGATGTGTTAAAAAAATCAACAGCCATGATAAACCTGTCTAAAAGTTACTGCGAACCTATTAATAAATACACGTTGTATTCTTATTAAAACGTTTTGTTTTATTCATATGGGATTCCTAGAGCTAAATATATAGAAAAATGTTGATTTTTAATGCAATCTGCTACATTATTTATGCGACACAATAAATGGTTTCTATACTGTTATATAGGTAGACGTAGAATTTACTAACCAGAAGATTAGTGGTTAGCATGTGATCCTGTCAAACCGAATGGGTCACGGGTTCAATCCCTGCCCGTCGCCGCTGACCAGACCTCGGATATGTGATTACTAGTCAATCGTTTCCTATCAAAGTTTACCAATTTATTATGATTTTCATTCCAATAAATTGGCAACCGTGACCTATTTCTCGCAATTTTCGAATTTTTCAGCATCTTTAATTCACTAATTAATAAAAATGCAAATTTATCTATAGATGTTTTTATGGTGGTTTATAAAAATTACACTATTATTTTTTAAATCAATACAACATAGACTTGACGGGTAGCCCCAAAGCGTCACTCTGGTTTTAAAACAAATACAAGTATACAATAATAACAAAAATAATAAAAAAAAATTAAAAGCAAGTACGAAATAAATAAATAATAATAAGATAATTACATCGTGCTATGTAGGATGTGTTCAACCAACTCAACATAGCCGGCATTGAAGAGATCCAAAGAATGTGCAATTAAGTTGAGGAAACGAACAGCTCTCGAGAGGGGGGAGTTCATGAGCACGTTTGTTTTAGCCCTAATTGGCAACAAGATAATTTTATGGCATGCTTTCGCAAAACCCTATGATTTTCTGAGGAATCTCCTCTTAATAATTTTACTAAATGTTTACCAAGAAATAAATCTCTCCTCTTAATAATTTTACTAAATGTTTACCAAGAAATAAATCTCTCCTCTTTACCAAGGGGTTGTACCCCAAAGATCCCAAGACAAAGGCACTTGGGAACATATATTGATAAAATCCAAATCTAAGAAAATTGATAGACAATATATATTGTTTATCAATGTTTATATTAGGCCAATAAAGGCCTTAGTCACCCCCTCGATGGTCACGTCCAGTGCGCTCCACACCCCCCGCACCTGCCTTGTGACGCCACTGCATACAATGTAACAAATTCGTATTGTGGATTCCTGTAAAAAAGTGTCTGTCAATAAATTATGGCTCAAGTTGATACCATTTTCATTTTTTCACCGTTGTCACACGTCCCATCTGATGGAATTCTAAATTTATCGTGATTTTAGTTCAACCTTCTATTTTGTATGGAAATGTCTGGGGGAAAGGTTTGCCGTTGTCTTCGAAAGAGGAATATAAAGAAAGCAGATAGACAATGGTTCGGCGAGAACAAATACGTAAACGTGTATCAAAATAGAGGGTTTTCCAAGCTGTGGGTATTCCGATGTGGGAGTTTTCCCAGGATCGTCAGAAGGGGTTGCGAAGGTGAGGGTGGGGGAGGGAGTCGAGGGTGTCACATAATGTCTGTGTCGCAACGTGAATACAGACGGACGCATTATCACGACCGACATTTCTCACGCTACGAGAGCGTCCACATATTCGATCCCTAAATGTCCTTTCGAATCCCGGCTCTCTGAAAAAATGCCCTTCGGAAAACGTGCAAAGCTTTCACATTAGGTTAGGTTATGTATGTATGTTATATTTCCAAGTAATTTAACCTCAACTCACTCAAACTGCATCGTTTCTATTTACATTTACCGCGTTACTTTAGTGCGGTGAAAGCGGGTAAAGAGCTTTTTTCGTATGTTTCACGAATGTTGTATTTTACATGCTCGTTTGATTATTTATTCAAATATTCCATGCGTTCTGTCAAATCAATTATTTAACACGCTGACCTTAGTGAGATAGCACGTTAGCTACTCGCATACTCGACATGTACCTACATACATTTATGTATTACTAGTGTTGTACCCGATGACTAGAGGTAGGACCGGAAGCGTGCCGTTCATTGTTAATTGTTCGCTGTGCTTTGTTCAATTTTATGAAGAACCTTTTTTATGCACTCTAACTTTGTAAATAGACCCAAAATGCCCGATTCTTGGAAAAAGCACACTTCCGGTCCTACCTCTAGATATAACACCTTGGTCCATGGACTGAATCAAAGATGTCATATTAGGGAGCAAAAATTTCGATCCGCCCTTTACCGATAACTAAAAGGCGGATAGCCAGCGAGATAAAGAATCGAAAGCGCATCACTCCATCTCACTCGCTCACGTTTCCATACCGAAACTTACGAACCAAGGATATTTCATATTTTACTTTAAAATAATTTACCACTCGAATTAATACATTCAGATTGAAATTGAAAACCAGCTCTTGCAAACGTAGCAAAATATAGAACTGGTTCGACAAATTCGTGGTATGTAGCTCGAAAAAAAAAATGTTTTACTTTTATAATTCAATAATTTTTATAAGTATCTTAAAGCAATAAAAAATCACCTGACTATTGATTTAAATTCTCACTTTTGGTGCAGCAATACTGAATTTTGAGTTAAAACTGCAAAAGCCAAAAATCTGTAAAAATTGCGCTATTTTTTTATACGCTTAAACGAAAAGAAGCCAACAAAAATCATTTTCATATTCAACTTTAGTGGGCTTAACTTAGTAAAGATTGATTAATATCCGCTCCGGTAAGAAAAAAAAAGATTTCTCGTAGCTCAGTGTAATTGGGAAATTGTGATTCTTACACAAATTACGATGAAAACCTTTTTACCTTTAAATTTCACTTAAAATTTACTTTAAATTTCAATGGGCGAAAAAATCACTAAATAAGTGTCATCTTAATTTTCCATCAATATTTTCAATATTCTACAAATGTCTCGTTAGACAGTCTTATCGAATTTTAAAATAATTGAGAAGTAAATGTGTTACATAAAAATTAAAACCCGAGCATAACTGGATACTTTGAATCAGACATATGCATGTATGTACATATATGTATGTATGCTTATATCATATATGTATGCCGTTTCCGATTACTTATTGACATTCATATTACGTTGCGACCAACTTTTAATGAACGCGATAAAGTTTTACTCGCAGTTTCGCACGCTTCGTACAAAATGCAATTCAATTAGATATAATGATATATAATATAACTACAAAATACACAGACATGTTTGTATGCATGTTTATATATAAAAATATATGATTGCATAATCCTATTATTTATTTATAATTTAATTGGAAATTTTTACAATTAAATTATAAATAAATAATACAAAAACACACACACACACATTTATTCATCATTTCGAACGGGTTGGATTGCTTAGTGTATAATGTGCCACTTTTATTACGATTAATATTACGCGCCTATAAATTACCTTACATTATACATTATACTACATATAACTTTATTTTTATTCGTGTTTCAATTCCTTTTCTAAACCACCCGTTGAGATCAACGGGCACAACACTAATTAATACGTAATAAGCAATAGCTTGCCGTCAAAATTGACGAAAAACTAACACAAATTGATTTTAAATAAAACGGACTTCAAAATGGAGACAAAACTAATTGACAGTTATTTCTAATGGGCAAGTTTTTATCATCAAAATTGGCGAAAAATGCAAATCCGTCAAATTTAACGAAAAATAAAAATCTTCGAAAGTGAAAATTTTAGTCAACAGTCAAAATTTCTTATTTTTTACAAACCTCTTTTTTACTTTCACTTTTTTCACAAATTTGCCTCTTATCCGATCGTTTTCATACTTTGCCATATTGCTAATTTTGGTCATCAATATATATAAGTAAATGTATCCTCCGCCATTACGATGGTGAAAAAATATCGTATTAGACGCGTTTGAAAATTCTCCTACGAAAAAGTGCCTGACGTTTATCCAGCGTTTATTTAGACTATTGTCACTTTTCGCCATGTCAGATTTCAATTGTTTAAACGCCTATAAATTTTTCTTTTTTCACTCTATATTTTTACAAGTATTTCGACGGTGAAAAATAGTCGTAATAACCACGTCCAAATTATTACAAGGTTTATATTAGTTTCCCTTTGCGATTATTTTGGACAAACCTCCTAGAACTATTCCGATCGCTTTGAAACTTTTGCCATTTTGCAAAGTTTGGCCCCTGATAGAGATTTCAATTGTTTTCGCTTGGTCTATAGTGAAATATAATCATCATTAACATGTTTGGAAATTCAAAAACTGTGACGAAAGCCACTGTGGACGTTCGGATTTTTCCCAACGCATATTTTTAATATTATATATGTGCGAACATGTTTTAAAAAGACTAGTAGTATAGTGTCCGTTGATTAATCGACAAATAAAATTAATCGCGATTTTTTAAATTTACATACCTAATTTAGAACAAATTTTATTATTTTTAATCACTATCTAAGGGTGCTAGTTTTCCCCTAAGCAATTATAAAAGTAATACATGTGCGCGTATGAGTCTTGCTCGAACCTACCGGAAATAATATTATCTGAAAGCGCTCATAACCACACATTCGATTCGCTTCAAAGTTTAGCACACATGACAACTCCTCCTTTCGAGCGACGAAACTTGAAACAAATTTATATGTGCCTAGAAGGCCAATACCACCGAAAGGGTTAACTCAAATGTCACGATGATAAAAAAAAGGAAAAAATGGATTACGAAACCCACGGTATGTAATCCTCTTTCAGATAATTGATTTGTGCCGAACGAAAGCTCGTTTCCGGTAATTGGACCAAAATTTGTCATTTACTCAATTTTGTATGTCATTCGTCCATATATACATACATACATATGTATGGACTAACAATGTTACATAAATGTACTTTAATAAATTTGCGAAAGTCGTACCTACATAATATACGTATGTACTGGAAAAAAAATATAACAATTTTTGCGCTCATAATGGTTCGATATTCGTGCTCAATGGGTCGGAACTATTTTAACATCCATATTTGGACTAGTGGTTAGCATAGTATGGCGTGGACTAATGTGTAGCATAGTGTGCTTTTGGGCAGAATGGTCACGGGTTCGAGTCCCGCTAGAGTCCCGTCGCTAACCAGACCTTGGTTTGTGACTCCAGGTAGATCGTATCTTATCAGATTTTGCCAATTTTTCTGATTTTCATTGAAACAGTTCCGGTAAAATTGGAATCTCCTTTCCTATCTCTCTTGCTAATCTCAAGTTATTCAGCGTATTGAGGTTCACCAATAATATATTTACATATATATATAAACGGACGCCATGTATGTTTGTGAGTATGTATGTGGCGGATGCGGCGACAAGAATGGAGATTCCAAAAAAAAAAAATCTAGAATACCAGGAGTATACGCTATGCATAGGGATGTGGCGTGACGACCGATTGTGACGTGGAGATGCGGGAAAGTGGGAGAGTGTGGAACGTTTGACATGTGCTCCTGATATTGAATGGCGAGCGACGGGTGATGCCTAAGCATGCGCGGGAGCGTATACACATACACACATCCACGAAGAAACACACACATTCTTTCATCATTTTGAACGGGTGAATGGGCTGGATCGGCGAACGTGTAATGCGCGCACTCAACTTTTTTACTATTAATACGTGCGCACTCCTATAAATTACCTTACATTATATGTATTTATATATAACATATAACTTTATTTTAATTCGTGTATCAATTCTTTTCTGAAACCACCCGTTGAAATCAACGGGCACAACGCTAGTTTGAATATAAAATGCAGCAAAAATTTTTCTATATGTGTTTGTCACTGTGGATGTTTGTATGAATTCGCATTGTATAAAATGCTTATGTATATTGATTATATTGATTGATTGTATTGTATCTGTATAAGTGGACTCGTCGCTTTGGAGGGATCTGTAAAGACGAGTGTTCATATTCTAAGAAATAAAATAAAATAAAATTTTTAGGTACATATGTATGTAGAATCCAATCCATGTGACGGAATAAGACGCATATCAGTTTTAGTCATCGTTTATAGAACATGAATTAATTCCATAGTTTATAGAACATGAATTAATTACATAGTTTATAGAAAGAATAATTATAACATTATGTAAAGCTTTTAGCAAAAATACGAAGCGTTTAAAACACTAAGTATAACGATATTTAAGCACCAGACGTCGTAATAAATATTTTCTGTAATTAATCTGAATAATGTGCGTGACGCGTATTTTGCGTTGTAGACAAACAGACGAAAAAATTAGTACAACTCATTACCATGTACGAGTGTTACGATTTAGTTTTAAAAAAATAGTAGTAGTTTTGGAATTGGAAATGTTTAGCGTGGTACGGCACGCGATCAAGCGATAATATTTATTTATTTTTTGTTGAGCTTCTCGCGAGGCGGCACTGATTACCAGTGGCGCACTCGAGCGAACACAAATCGCACTCCTATTATCGTTATCGTCGAAAGGAGACGAGAGAGGGGGAGATGCTCGTACATAGAAAGCAAACGACCCAAAACGTTTGTTTTGCGATTCAAAGGTGTTTATTAAATATTTACGCGAAAGATACCGCCGAATGCTGAAGACGGAATAAGCTCCGTAAGGAGATTTTTTGGTCGGATGCACTGCCGTTTCGTGTTATTTATTTACAAAATGGCGGCACGTTCGTAGAAACGTGCCGCTGTACGTAAACACGTTTGTGTACTCTATTCTAAATAACAAATCGGATTTGGTTCTATCCTACACGATTAAAGAGCGATTCTTATACGTTTGTAGATTTGTTGATTTTATCTTGAAAGCGAGCGCAAGATAAAAGATGAAACTACCATTTTTGGACCCAAAAAAGCTAATTGCATTTTGAGAAAACGCTTTCAGTTAATTTGTCAGATCCAATTCTCCACAAGATGATTCAGATTTATCTCGTCACTCAATGTGAAGTCAAAAATTTACAAAGAAAACAATTAAAAACTCTTCTTCCGTGGCAGATATGAGACTTTTGGCTTGAAACAAGGCTTCTATGTACATATGTACTTCCTTATTGATACTTAATCTGACCTGGAGTTTAGAATGAAAACGTTCAATGTGACGAAAATTTTCTTAGCAAAACGATTAAGCATTATCATTTGTTTTTTCGTATAAGTATAAAAGTAATTTGAAATTTTCATTTTTAAATTTGATTTTTTAATGCTTTTTATTATTACTAAATTACATTTGTTCACAATACGTATGTATGTACATCTTATATCAATTTTAATAGCCACAAATCTACTGATCATTTTCTATTTTACAATTTTAATTTAATTTTGTTAGTAATCATAGTATTATATTATTCTAATGTTAATTTACAATACAATATATCATTTTTAAATAATTTAATAGTATCGTATTAAAAATAAGTGACAGTAAAAGGGCTACGGAATACGATATTTGAAGTCATCGATGGAATATCTGCCACGCTGGGCGATGACGATGACGATGTAATGACGGAACAAGTTGGAAAGCTTTTCATCCAAATTCAAAAATCGTGTGTGCAGCAGAATATACTTATAGTTAGCATATAATGCTTTGAACAAAGTGGTCACGGGTTCATATCCCACTGGTTTCTACTGCCCAGACCTTGGATTTGTGACTCCAGGTCGATCGTTTCCTATCAGAGTTTGTCAATTTACCTGATTTTCATTGAAACGGTTCCATTTTCAGCAATCTCAGATTTCGCTGAATTGTATAAAATGCTGCAAATTTACAAATTTAACCGTAAATGTCTCTGTGAATGTTAATTGATATGTATTTACTGAATTGTTTAAAAAATGCTGCAAATTTACAATTTTGACCAAAGATGTCTCTATGAATGTTAATTGATATGTATTTACTCTGTATAATAATACAAATGTACAATGTTTCTGGCCAGGGAGGCGCATTGGGGTTACCTATTAGGCCTTTCTGGTAAAAATAGAAAAAAAATACTTGCTAACCATTGATCTGTGCTGCTGGTTTAAAAATAAAAAGATCACAGTAATTGGCCATTTGTATTGTTAAGTTGAAATATGTAGCATTGTGTCTGCAATGCTAATTACTAAGCAATTACCTTTACTTTTGACTAGAATCCAAGTGGTCAACCACTATAAACAGAGCCGGCCGACTACCGTCTCCCCATACAAAGTCCAATTTGAGAAGAAAATTGTAATAACAACGACTCTCAATATACATAGTAATATTACCGGTGGCATTGAATCATCATTGTAGGCCGATATTAAATGCGTATACGTATTTAATATATCGTAACGTATGAACCTCAAAGGACGATAGCATAAACGTCAAATCACCGCTTGGCCGTAAGCGATCGTAAAACGGTCTTCACTCTCTCTTGAGAGAGAAATTTCCCCTCCCCCCTCCCCCACTCAGCTAGACCCGTCCTGTGCCTACTCGAACACAAAGACGATCTTAAATAAATCAAAAAGGAAACTCTAAAAGCCTCAAACCTCTTCAGCAACTTCTACAGGAATGGGGTATGAGCGGAGAACCCTTTGATGATGTAGCGGTTGATAGAATAAAAAAAGGAAAAAAAGCTCAAATAAAGTTAATGCTGTTTACTATTCGTTCCGAATTCACCGAACCGCATTAGAGTCCGTTTCGAGCGCGAAACCTACTCCAATTTGGTGCTTTTGCTTATGACAGTGATGCTAAAACAATGGTATAGGGGTTGCTCACGTCACTTGAACAGAAAATCAGCAATAAAATCTTTTTGGTACATATAAACGATTAAATTTCGAAATAAAAAAAATTGTTAGAACCAACTTTGCGCAGTTCATTGTTCATTGTTCGCTGTGATTTGTTCATTTATATGGTGAACCTTTTTTTATACTCTCTAGCTTTGTAGTTTTCCCTGTTTCCTGGAAAATAGACCCTAAACGCCCTGTTTCCTAGAAAAAGCACGCTTCCGGTCCTACCTCTAGTTATGACTAGTGGCCGGACCCACAGCGCGCCGTTTATTGTTTAATTTTTGTAAATGCTTTGTTAAAAGTTCGCCGAACCTTTTTTTTGTACTCTAGCTTTGTAAATAGAGCCAAACCACCCCGATTCCTGGAAAAAGCACGGTCTGTATCCGTAGTCTAGTTATGACTAGTTAGCGGACCCAGAAGGTGCCGCGTATTGTTCAAAGGTTGTAAATGCATTGCTAAAGGTTTGCCGAACCTTTTTTACAAAGGATTTACAATAATGGAACAATGGATAGCACTGTGACTATCCGGTGACACGACAACTCGTTCACAGATTTTCCGTAAACCGATGATGCGCTCCAAGCATTACGTATACGGCCATCTCTTTCTCACCCCGTCTGTTCACCATGATCTCGTTTACTCTGCCATTACGTATGCAGCCATCTCTTTCACAGACCATTTTTCACCGATAACAGACGGTCTGTGAAAGAGATGACTGGTAACCGTGACTATACGTAATGCCGTATACGTAATGCCTGGAGCGCATCATTGGTTTACGGAAAATCTGTGAACGAGTTGTCAGGTAACCGTGACTATCCTACCTCTAGTTATGACACATCCGTTAGCACCTTGAAATTAGCACTTAAATGTTAGAATCATCCCTGATAATGAGGAAATGTAATCAATATTCGAGCTCGATTAGATATTTTATTTAAATATGTGCATATACTGAACTAGAACGTTAAGATGTACATAATATGTATTTCCACCAAGACCATCAGAATGAAGTGTATAAATTTGTACACTTTATGAAATGGTTCATTTCGTCGCAAAGGTTGAGAATCAGCCGTTCACGTCTCGTCTGTTCGCATTGGGCCTTTGTGGACCTGGCCGGCTTTTGTCTCGGCGGTGGCCAAAAACAAAGCACGTCGCACAAACTTGCCAATAAAAGTAAATGAAAAGTTGGACTCTCGCCGTCTCGGACCTACGCTTTTATTGGCCCTTGCCCCCCCCCCCCCCCCTTCGCCATCCCCCAACTCGGGAATATTTTATGCGGGCGGGTGTGCGCTTTAGGTCGAAATTATTCGGAAAGCACGAGAGAAACTCGTCTGTTTAGTTTATTGTGCGTATGCCGAGCATGCTCACCTATATCTGCCAACAGAACAAAAAAATTATATGAGAAAAATGTAACTTGAAACGTTCGATGGTAAGAAGACGCGATCGATCATATCATTAGTAGGCGGCGCGTGGCAGACTGTAGCGTAAAAAAATTTTGTTGTTTTTTTTCAATAGTAATGTTGTAATCGACGTTTATTATGATCGAAATTCTATACTTATCTGCATGAAAAATCGTTACGGAAATGGTGAATCGAAATACACCCTATCTTGTTTCAATACGCCCGTGCGTTGCCTCATGGTGCTTACGGACTAAACCAACGACGATTTTGGGCCAACTTTTTAACCAGCAGTAGCGTACAAAATATCGAAATAAAAATTAAATTTTAAAATTGAAATTAAATATCAAAATCAAGCTAAAGAGCGACATTGAGCTAAAATTAGATCATCGTTGATGTTTTGAATTACAACGATGTTTTGAATTACGACGACACGCATTTAAAACCAGAGAAATATTATAATTTCTCTGCTTACGAGCGAAAAAAAATATTGTTAAAGTCGTCACGAGATGTTACTGTATTTCCACGTGGATGATCGATAAAAAAAAAACAATTCATAAAAAAACGCGGTGTCGGATGTCGGTGATTTGTCAAAGGGTTTTTTTTCTTTCGTCGAAATAAAATTAATAATCACACATTATCCGATAAATTTTACCTCTGAAATGATTTAATTACTTGATTTATTTCGACGAGAGAAACAATTGAAGAATAAAAAAATCCGTTTGATGTGACCGACAACACCCCGGGTTAGCGTCCATCGTTGGATCACCCATACTAATACATGATATATTCTCAGTAACTGCGCATTACGGGGAAGTAAAAATAATAATTCTTTGATTTTTTTTTCGATCTTAGTGCGTATCTTCGTAAGTCAAAACATCTTCGACAAACAAAAGTCGAGGATTACCTGTATGTGATTGTTGATGATCTAATTTTAGGTCAATCTCGAAAATTTATTGAAATTGTGCATGTTCTGTTTTAACTTTCAATATTTAATTTTAATTTTAATATAATGATTATAATTTTATTTTGATACTTGAATTTAATTTTAATATAATAATAATAGTTTTAATTTTGATATTTAATTTCAATTTTTTAAATTTTTTAAATTTAATTTTTATTTCGATATTTTGTACGCTACTGGTTTTAAAAGTTGGCCTGCGGTCCGTTCGTTGGCTTGGTGCGTACGCACCATAACACATAACCATTTTTCTTGATAAAATTATAATTATCGATTATTTTAATTGTAATCGAGCGTTATGTAATCAATATTTAATTTTTTCATTAAGCTTTAGCGTTCTATTAAAAATAATTGAAATTTAAAACGGTGAATATATAATTTGATTGACAAAAGTTCATGCTCGAAATAATATGCAGTCAATATAATCAAGGCATTATACAACTTCATATATTTATTTTTATGATTATTTAATACCAGCAGTATAGACATATACATATATAATGTTAACCACTAGCAAAGTGGTCACGGGTTCAAATGTCACTGGTTTCTGCTGGCCAGACCTCGGATTTGTGACTCCAAGTGGATCGTTACATCGATCAGACCTATCAGAGTTTACCAATTTATCTGATTTTCATTGAAACAGTTCCAACAAATTGGCAACCTTACTCATTTTCTCGCAATATCTTGAATTTTCTATCTTGTTTTCAGCAATCTCGAATTTTGCTGAATTGTATAAAATGCAGCAAATTTACATATTTGAGCATAGATGTCTATGTGGATATGTATTTACTTTGTATAATACTAATAATACTAGTATCAAATGTACAATGTTTCTGGCCAGGAAAGCGTTTGGGGTTAATTGTTAGGCCTTCTTGGCATAAACTAAAAAAAAAAAATATTAAAACTAAACGATTCAATATTTTGAATATCAATATTAATTTAATGTGATCAAAAATTTACAAAATCCAACGTTACGTAAATCTACTCAGTTAATACCAGTTGATTGTGATATAATTTTACGTCACTTGTGACTTTATGTATTCAATATACAATAAATGCAATTTTATCGCTTACAATACTCGGTAGTTACGTTACGTACGTACATACGTATGTATGTCTTCGACCGTTTCAGAACCGAACAGTGAATATATTTTATTCCGTGACAGAAACAAATCCGTCAAAGGCGTCACGGACAGGGTCACTTCGTATTGAATTTAGGCCAAATTCATTCTCCAGATAAGGAAAGCGTCGAAAACACCAAAAACTCTTTATCAAACGGTGATTTATTAACAACCCCGGTTGCGATTAATTTGAATTAGCGCCATCTATTTTCGTCGACTCTAAATGATTTTACACATTGCTCAGAATGCAAAACGATAGAACTGAGATGTATTTTTTACATTTTAGATTTAAATACATTTGTACATATGTATCGAAATCATTATTATTTTTAATTGAATTTCTATTAAAATCTTTAACCTAAAATAATTAAGAAATGCGATTCGGAATATTGTTTTCATTACCTTTATATAAAATGAGCTATTGATATGATACTAGATGAATGCTGGTTCATTATAAGTCACTAACCAAGCTTTTGACCATGTGATGATAGAATCAAGGTCGTCTTGTAAAATTTTTGAACCAACCGATCAGTGACATAACCAAAAAGCTTAATGTCGCCAGCAAATGTGGAATATGTACTTGGATCTAGCGCTAGCTGCAATTTAATTAATACAAATTAAATTAAATGGGGCCTAAAATTGAACCTTGGGGAACTCCGATGAGGACAGAGAAAGAGAGCTAGAAGAATATGAACCAATCCTAACCGAGAATCTCCTAACAACTCACCAAGCTAGTTTAAAAGAAGCCCTCTCGCGATGGAGACTTTTCGCGACTAGACATTTGTATATGTATATAGCTTTAGCAATATCCTTATCAGAAAAAACAGTATCACAAATATTATCGGTATTGCGAGTTTCACTACTAAGAGACGGAAAGTTAACTAATTTTTTTTGAATATATGAATTGTTGAGAGATTGTTTCCAATCTCAATTTACACATATACTTTAATTAATAAAGAAAGATCTTTCTGAAACAATAACCCATAAGGCAATTTTCAGAATTACTTATTACCGAGTACAGTGTATTTTTGGAGAAGAACATGTATACCACATTCGTGGAGAGTGTATTTTTCAGAAGTATTTACCACATTCATGTTATTTTTATTTACTCTTCCGGTAGCTGTGACTAGTGTAGAAAGAACATTCAATAAATTAAAAATAATTAAAGATTACAAAATAAATTCAGTCTCGATGAACTATCTTTGCTTACAATTGAGCACAAATGGACCTCAAACAACTAAAGCACGATTTTACAAACAGTAAGGTTCAAAAGAAGAAATTTAAAAATAGTCGAGTTAAATTAAGACAATTATATTTTGTACCTACATATTAACAATAATTATATTTATATTAATAATGCATTGCGAAATCAAAAATTTGGTATTTCGATTCAAAAATTCGAGGGGGGGGGCCTTGATGATTTTTTGCTTACGGGCCCAAAATTCCTACTTACGCCTTTGATTGTATGTACAAAGATATTCCACAGTTTGCGTTTTATTTTAACCAAATTGAAAATGTTTTTGTTAATCCATGGCTTGTTTTTTGGCCTATAGCATTGAACAAAAGGAACAAATTTATTTTTTATCAACGTGTCACCAAATAAATTTCTTACGGAATAGTCTCAGCGATAAAATCAGCAATACAGTAACGTTCGAATTTTCTAATCAACTAAATATTAAACCCAAGACATCTCAGTTAGTAAGTAACACGCCATGCCACATCAATCGAATCGTGTTGAAACAGTAAATAGAATCGTCGTTTCGGGTATATTTACGTCAACGGGGCAATTGTGTGGTGTGTGCGTGACACCGCCAAATCTCTTGTAAATAAATGATGGAGAGACAGAAAGACGTAAGTGCTGTATACGCACATTTACCAAAATACACACACACACGAATTGGACTCAATTTGATGGCGATAAAATTGATACATGCCGTGAAGATATCAAAACGGAGCGAGAGCGTGTTCGCCATTTTTATTATTATCTTTTGTGCAAAAATAGAAGACTGTTGTTTTTTAATCTTCCTCCCTATCGTCGGAGAAAAAGGTAGAAGAAAGATAGATTCGCGGAAAGACAAATTGCACGAGCGCAATTTTAATGGTTTCCTTGAGACAAAACAATAAAAGGATCCTGTTCTGGTAGTATGAACTACCAAGCACGACTGTTTGAAATTTCTGTGGAGCTTACCGGTCGGCAAACAGAGTGAGCATCCCTCGCATTGGAATTTATTTATCTAATTGCATACACATATACGTATATCACATCCGTAGCTAGGGGGGGCTATGGTGGTATTAAAACATATTTTAAATCAACGCCTTTTCCAAATTCTGAACGAATTTTTTTTTGTACGCTTAAGGTCTGACCGCACTATACGACAACCAAACGATCGGACCCTTCCCAACAGTATGTGACAATATTAGGTAAACCGCTCTTGAATGATAGCGATGCGACGGATGCGGTGCATCCGCTCTAAAATCGCCAGACAAATTGAACGACAGATTAACGGACGGCTGCTTTAAATGCAATTCTCGTCTTCTCGAATGATAGATTGCACATCAGATGAGGGGTAACCTTGCGATGTGCACAGATGCAATTATTAAAATGGTAATTATTGAAATTGAGTTGGATCTTTCAGGCGAGTTTAATAAGGGAAGATTCGATAAGTTCCGAATCTTGCCTTATTAAACTCGCCAGAAAGATCCAACTCAATTTTAATAATTGCATCTGTGCACATCGAAAGGTTACTCGTCATCTGATGTGCAATCTATCATTCGAGAAAACGAGAATTACGTTTAAAGCTGCCGTTCTGTTAATCTGGCGATTTTAGAGCGGATGCACCAAACCCCGATGCGACACAACGCAGTAAATTAATTCGTCAATAAAAGTCAATCATTCGTTCGGTACCTCGGAGCAAGATCGACGTAACGGACGCTATTATAGTATCTTTGATATGCGAGGAAGAAGAACAACCGAGAAAAACCAAAAGATTATGGCTACATGATATTTCAAATTCACGTTATGAAGAAGGAGAATAATTATCGCAAGGCAACCCCCACTCAACGACACTTGCGTCACGTCGCGAACGACACCTTGCGTCAAAGTTGGTCGGAAGGTCAACTTTGACGCACGGTGTCGTTCTACGTCATGCGACTGTTGCGTAGTGCGTTATGTCTCATACAATTTCATATTTGAAAAATATGAAATTGTATGAAAAATATTTGGTCGCGTACTGTTGTGAAGTGTCGGATCGTTCGGTTGCCGTATAGTGCGGTCAGACCTTTAGGTAGGAGAGTGTCGGCGTTTCACCCCTCCCCCCCTAAAAACTATCCTGGCTATGGCGTGACGTATATACATACAAATTATATACTTATGTATTATATTTTTTTCGTATATGCCTTTTTTACATATATATATATACCAGGAAGGCTTGACAGGAAGACCCCAATGCGCCTTCCTGGACAATTAATTACAAACAATGCAGCATTTTTTATTACATAAATCACTGTATTTCCAAAAGCTGAAGAACACGAAATAACAATTAATTAATAAATTACAGAATTAATCCATTGAGACATCTATGAATTTAGATTTTGTACATAATTTTTAAAAATTATACATACAATAAATACAGAAGATTTGTGTCAGCAGGAAAGATGATTTTTTGCCAATTTTGAGGAACCGTTTCAACAGTGATCAGATAAAATTGGCGGATCGAACCCACTGATAGCTTGGTGCTAAACATACACGTTCACACGTCAAATGAGAATATTTCCTAGCGTGTGCAGCTTGCCGCTGGTGCACTGCGGAATAGAGGGTGGATTCTGATGTAGCTAAAATGCAGACAAAATATATTTTTTTTTATTCGTGCTTAATTGACTTTCTCTAGGCTTACCAACTTTTCATCGGGCCCTGCTTTTAGGACAAAAGTGCGACAACAGTTTCGAAAAAATCTAGTAGTTTGTTTTATTCTAGAAGTTAATTTTTACAGGTATGGGTGTATTTACTCTTGCTTTTCCGTTCACAGGTGTTTGAATCGAACACTTTTGATAGCCAATTTATAATGTGTTCATTGATATATACATACATACATATGATGTATAATGTGTTCATTGATACCATTGATATCTATGAGTTCATTGACAGCTAGCGAGCTTGACATCAAATTATATTTAAATCGGAATTGTTAATAGAATATTTGATTGCTAATTTTAAAGTTTGTGCCACACATTTTAATCTGATGAGATAAGGGAAAGAACAGTTCTCAATGGAAGGTAGCATATTTGCGTCTTAATCTCTTTCATAATTAATATTATGGTTTTCTTCGTCTATTTCGGTTTCTAACAAGTTGACAAATTTGATCACATTAGCTCCATTATCTGTTGTAACAGAGTAGATTTGTTTGATATCGATATTCTATTTTTCTAGAAGTTTCAGAAACATATTTTTAATATACACACATACATTTCTGTATGTTTGTCCATTACTTCTATCATTCCCAAAGTATATATTTTAATTTTATCGAACCGAAAAAAAATTTCGGTTCGGCCTCTGTTTTTGTTCCGGTAAAATTTCCGATTTTCGGTTTGGTTCCGGTTTGGGTTCTTGTTGTATACGATGTTTGCAGTGAACTTTGCTATGTTTGACCATAGATATCATGTATAATTTCGAATTATGTATATAATTTGGTGTGTTTCTTGATCTGTATAGTACACTCGTCGCATTGGAGTGATCTGTAATGACGAGTATATATATATTGATTAAATAAAAATAAAGTATTTATAAAAATATACTCAATGTCATAACAAGGTGGTTCGATATGCCCCGGGCGCAACAGCTTGGGGGCGCCACGAAAGTAAAATATTTTTTTATAAATTTTGAGTAGATGGAAAAATTGTACTAGCCGAATTTGTTGATTGGTGGGAAGAGGAATGTTGATTTTATTTATTGATTTCAAATTAAATTTAGATCATAGTGACCTAAAGCACCACTATGGCCGGAAACATGTAAACAGGATTAATTAAAAAATATATTAGTAAACATTATAATAATAATACAATAATAAAAAGAAAAAATAAATAAATCGTCACCACAATTAATTAAGATTGACCGGCAGATTCTAACTGAAGACGATTGATCTGGAATTTATAACTAGAGCCCGGAATCTGAAGGGGCTGTTTATTGTTCAAAGATTGCAAATGCATTGTTAATGGTTTTCCGGCCCCTTCAGATTCCGACCTCTATTTATAACCATCCAGATCTTGTCGGCAGCGATTGACGTACTCTTAATCCAGCCAGGATTTGAACCTACGACCTCTTTTCAATAAATCGCTTAGCCGGTGAGCTACGATGTGACTATTTCACCTTATAGAGACAAAATTCGAAAAAAGTTTTTAAAAACATACCTCTTCTATAATTTGTATATAAAATTATTATTTTGAATAAAAATACCAATAATTTTATTTTACTACCGCCATCTACATATGTTTAAAACTAAAATCTGGATAGACGTCAGGCACTTTTCAGAAATTCAAAATTCAAACGCGTCTTACACGATATTTTTGCACCATCGTAATGGCGGAGGATCTATTTACTTATAATATTGATGACCAAAATGAGCAATATGGCAAAGTATGAAAACGATCGGATAAGAGGCAAACTTTTTCCTGAATTGTAATCGTAAATGAAACGTAAAGGAGGTATGTAAAAAAAGTTTGGGCAACGCTGAACAATCGGTTATAAAACATCTGAATGACGTAAGCTGGCAACAATACTGCCTGCCAAAGCGTAGTTTCAATGGATTGAAATAAAAATAAGAATCTGCAAACGAATTGATGCTTCAGTGAATATAGTCCTGCTTGGATTTACTTCAGATAAACATTGACCGTCTCTCGACACCCTCCAGGTGAGATTAGCCCTAAAACGTAATGTTGTGTACCTAAAACGGGGCCTGTTTGCGCTTTCGATCCGCTGGTAAATCGTTGCGAAACACCCGCTGTATGTCGACGCCTCGCTTTACCCACAGGAATGGGAGCAAGGGGAGATAAAAGGGACGCAGGGATGAGAAACCGAGTATTATTGTCGTCGATGGAGAGCATCAAAGCAAAACAGAATTAGTCCAGCGATTCTCAACCCGCTAGTTTTCACCGTTCCATAGTGGATCGGACTCAGAATCATTGGCTAATTGTGATGGACATTTGATAGTAAGTTGTGATAAAGACTAGGCCCAACTAGGCCTAGGCAAAAATGTTCTGGTGATCCCTGAACATTTTTCATTCATTTACATCGAATTCATTATATAAACAGAAGAACGGTTCATTGTATTAAAATTGATACTGTATATAGAATTTCGTGGGGGGAGGGTTTGGAAAATCATATTTTAATAATTCAAATACAGGCATCGTTACGCAAAGCCCGTTCGATGGACACGCTCGAGTGCAGTTCAGTGGTTTTCATGACTTTAAATTTGCACAGAAACGAAAAACCAATTTTCGACTCTATATGCTCACAGGTTTATGTATTTATATTTTATTTTATATCCATATCTATGTATATATGTATATACATATATAAAATTAAATGTCTGTTTGTCTGTCTGTCTGTCTGTCTCGTATAGGCTCCTAGACCACCCTACGTCGTCGTGTTTCACAGCCTCCCTACGTCCTCGTGTATTTGTATCATCAAATTGTTTCCTTACTGTCGCGTCTTCTGATTTTTACTCATCACTGTATGTCTGTGGATGGGATGTGGATGTCTACTTCACGGACAGCCATAAATTGAGCTTCAATTGATTAATTACACTGTTCGACAAATGACGACGCACACAACACAAAACCGTGCTCCACTAGTACGAGTTTTTAGCTCGAAATTTTACCGATTTAAAATTCAGCACATTTCCAATTAACCCTTTTAAACGAAAACAAAAAATAGTCTGGACAGAACACTATCCCAATAAATATGTTTCAATAGAAAAAAACTCAATTTAAAATAGTATTGTTGCGTAGGGGTGGGTGGAGGATCCAAGTAAAAGGCCAACAGTCGTTTCACAGCATTTATTGATGATTAAGGAGATACACGCACTGGCAGTGCTCAGTCCAGAATGACCTGATATCGCCTACCTGCCGCCTTATAAAGGGTAGATCTCTCAGGACGTCTAATCTGTTTACCTATTGTATAGTCACGTATTCGGATATGTATTCCCACGACATTTGGTCTCCCCGTACCGATTCTGAGAAAGGACTAATAACGGTCATTGTTAAGCCTAAAAGCACTTCAGGTATAATCCAGATATAATATATAAATGAGTCCAGATATAATCCTGGAAGTAAGTGCAAGCACTCAGTTAATCCGTTAACAGATATCCGTTGGTCCTAAGTGCAAGCACTTAGTTAATCCGTTAATAGATAACCCTTGAACGGTCACATAGCCTCTGGGATTCTATTCGCTTAATCCGCGGCGTACGTAACAGTATTAACAGTAGGAAAAAATCCCAACTGAAAATACATACTTTTGACTTTTGATTTGAACTGGACGACTACTTAAAAATATTTGAAAGCTAAAAAGTACTACAAATGAAAGATAAAATACCCGACTCTAGATTCCAATATTCATTTTGAAAAAAAAAATCACACATTTTGAGACATCGACCAAACAACACCAAGATATAGAAAAATCACGCGATTTAAAAAACACATACGTACACATATCTCCGAATCTCGAGCCAGATTTTTATTACAGATTCGTGTTTACTGGGCATAGATCTATAAGAAAATTCATATCTCGTCTTTGAACCATTTTTCGTGTCGAACAGTGTTATTATTATTAATTATTTAATATTATTACTATCGGTACATATATAATTATTATCATAATATTACATTTAGTTATTTTATCATTCATTTGTATTATCTATATATTATTTACATATATGGACGATGGAGATTGCACTATTCTCCCTATCGTCTGGAATAAAAAGTTATTATTATTATTACAACTATTTTACATAAATAAGCCACCCATTGAAATTTAAGCAGACAAAACGGCTGAACCTGACAAGTTGAACTGAAATTTCAACATTGTCTTACGGTCACGGTACTTGCATACAAACCTTCCATCTACTTTCTTCGATGGAAGTCTTTCCGCGACAACAGCCAGCGATTACAATTGCACCCAAACGCATAAATATATCCTTGAAACTGTGGCTTGCGGGAAACTCGGTGTTGCGCGACCATATCAAATGCATGCAGTTTTATGGAGCTTGCCACACCAGGCAACTCACTGGTTGCCCAAGAGGTAAAATCACCCGACCGGTGAGATTGGTTACTGGCGTTGGGTCTGGTCACGGTGATTTTATATATATTTGATCAAAATGTATAGCGTTCTATTTAAGGGTACCAAACTCCTTGATAAGTTGTGGGCGTTGAAACCTCTTCTAAGTATAAGTGAACCCATTATTGGTCAATTCTGGTTGACTAGTTGGGTGACCAAGGCAACCAATTCAATGACGTGCCTCGGCTCTAGCCTATCTGATCTCCAGAAGAGTATCCTTTCGTACGATTAAGATGAATATGTATCTAAAATAATTGAGAATCGATGCTCAAACTGCCCATCGACATTGTGAAAGGATAAATAAAACACATGGGCAGGTATATGTATGTATATGCACAGTGCACGTTTCGCAATCCCCCTTCCCAACAAAAACACCTAAAGGACACAACCCCTGTATGACGTCACGCGACGGGTTCGCTCGACTCTAAATTTGCTACCCTGTCACATTTGCAACATAGATACGTACGTACTTCTTGTGGAAATTTCATTAGCGTGGAAAAATTTAGGGTGTGGGGGGGAGGATGCTGATTAATATTTAAAAATATTGAATTGATTAAGTTCGGAACCGTTTAATTTTGCAGATTGCAAAGTTTCCGTGTAACCGCTGCGCAATTTTCACAATTAGTAAATGGCTTCGTCGGCAATTTGACTTGGAAACAAAATACAGCACGTGTCAATCGTGACGTCGCTCTGGTTGACTTCTATTCGGAGTATTCGATTCGATTTATTTTACATGATCAAACATTCTTCAGAAACTGAAATGTTTCTGATATAATATTATATAATAATATCTTACATATAAAACACTAAAGTTTGTTCGTATGTATGTATGTTCGTATGTATGTATGTTCGTATGTACATATGTACCTACGTATTTTTCGTCAACGGTCTATTTTTCTGACGTCATCGAACAAATAATTCGCTTTTTTCCGATTCAAAGGATTCGAAGTTCCCGGGGGCGTAGGCGCCGAGGGCGAAGCCCTATGGCTTCGCCCTCTAGGGGGCGCAGACGCCGAGGGCGCATCCCTAGGGGGCGCAGACCCCGGGGGTGTACATATATATTTTTTATAAGAGTTTTACTATATATGTTTGTGACAGTCAATTTAATAAAAAAAACAAATGAGTATTCAAATAATTTTTTTATAAAATAAAACTATTCAAATAAATTTAATAAAATGTTTACTATTAGATTAGTCATGTTTAAGCGGTTTATATTACAAATACCGAGCGAATCCGGATAATAAAGCTAGTAACTATGTATATATGTATATATATATATGATATAAAAATTTTTACGTGCTTGCCTTGAAAAATGTTGCTGAATACTTCAGTAACATCCAAGCCAATACGATGAATCCTGCTGATACGATCTATGTATAATCATTCTGAAGATGATGGATGGTATCCAGCTTTACATATACATAGATCAATGCAATCTTGATGATCTAACCTATGCATTTCTTAAAATCAAACCCAAAATCTCAGCTTGTCTGGAATTTGTCCCAGCGTTTGTCTAAAAGAGCTGTCAGAAAGTTCTAATTGAGCCTCTTAGATTTGTTTTTAATTTATGTCTTAAATCTGGAGTTTTTTCAGATCAATAGAAAATGTTGAAAGTGGTCCCCATTTTCAAAAACGGTGATAGGCAACAAATAGTCCTATAGCCGTTATTTCCGCTCGTACAAAACTATTTAAATAATTATCTACAGATACATTTATAGGCACTGTAATTATTTTCTCATTAATCAACAGCATGATTTTAGACGGTTCACCTGATCTCGAAGGATAGGTTGATGTTGTCTATGCGGATTTCAAGAAAGTCTTTGAAGGTTTTGCTTGTAAAATTAAGCTGTCTGGAATTATCCGATTTTTTTTTTTAGCCTTTTAAAATCTTACTTTGTGAATCGGAGGCAATATGTTTCATATTGGTTATCTTTATGGTGTTCCCCAAGGCTCCAATTTAGGTCCCCTGATCTTCATTATATTTATAAATGATATGTTTAAGGTCATTAAGCATTCTGAATTCCTATTATTTGCTGATTATCTCAAATTATTCACATCTATTGATGCCAGTGCTGCTCTTTAAGCTTCACCAGATCGCGAAACCAACTTAAATACATAAAGTTATCATTTTAATATCATAAAGCTAAATTTGGTTGTAAGCTTCAGTAATCTGGGAATCTTAATCTGCGCGAATTCCGATTTTGGACGGCACATTGATGATATTTGCTCAAGGTATATAAAAATGTTGTGTTTCATACTGTGTGCAAGTAAACGTTTCCAGAGAGGATTAGTACTTCGTATCCTATATGATTCTCTAATATCAAGCATTCTTGAGATTAGAGAATATTGGAGAATATTGGAATATTGAATTGATATGGAGCCTAAGTGAAAAGGTCCATTGTTTAAGAATCGAAAGAGTATAAGAGGAGGTTTCTCAGATATACCTACATTCTACATGGTAGTTTACGGTCGTTATCCTTGGTCCTATCCTAGAAGATTACCTCCTGGAAGCACCAGGTTATAATTCCCTCGAGGCATGACATAGGTTATATTTGGGGAAACTTTACTATTACTGGTCGGTTTGGTGAGCAATCTTCAAATTATTTGAGAATTGAGCTTTGATGCTCCCAGCCAAATCGGGTATATTAGATGCCGCAGTTTGTTCTCTTCTCCTGAGCACATACCAATTTGATGGTTTCGTCGCCTGTTGCTCGAGGCATCAAGCTCCTCAACCAGATTTCTGTTAATTTGGATTTGTTCAATATAAAATATGCTCATCTGGTTGAGGAATTTTTAAATGTGTTCTCACATTAAATTGTTCATATTTATTATTTTGTCAATTATTTTTGTTCTTTACTTTACATTATTTTCATGCTTTATTTACATTTTGACAAAAAATTTTGTATTTTTGTTTTTTTATATGTATATATATATATATATATATATATATATATATATATATATATATATATATATATATATATATATTTATATATACATATATGTGCCAAGCTATAGTGACGACTTGAAGTATACATATATGTAATGTCATAATAGTTTAACTATAGTAAATAAATAAATAAAATATGACCAGCGAAATAATTCACTTGTTGCAGATACCGAAGAAGACGAGCCATTGTATGGCAGCAGAGAGACGAGAGATAGACTTGGTGTTTGTTTGTGTCGTAATACGGTGAGGACACAATGTGAAGCAGTAAATGTGCAGCAGCGGCAGCAGTAGCAGCAAGAGCGTTTGTGATGTCGTTGCGTTGTGATGTGTGTTTAATGTGAAGAGAGCAGCAACTGTAGCATAGTGTAGGTGTTTGTTGCATGGTGTTGGTGGTGGTGTTAGTGGCTGACCACGGAGGGGCTACGCAGCGCGCTGGCGCGTCTGCGCGTCAGGAGCGGCGCCCCCTCCCCGCCGCCCCCACACGCAGACCCCCAAAGGCGCACCTCCACACTTGCACCAAACAACGCTGCAAGGGTAACTATCTATGTATACCTATATATCTACATTTATTATGACTAGTCTTCGGCGGTGGAGCGTGCTTTTTCCAGGAAAGAGGGCATTTTGAGGCTATTTTCCAGGAAACAGGGCAAACTACAAAACTAGAGAACAACAAAAAAAAAGGTTCAACATAAAAATGAACAATAGTGCGCAGGGTCGCGCCGGCCTATGATTATGACTAACTGTTACTAACATCTAAGGTGTGAGATTCGAAAAATTGTGATATGAGGTCCGATATTGTAGATTCGAGATGTGAGGTTCGAGATTGGAAATTCGTATGAGATTCAACATTCGAGATATGACATTTAAGATATGTATTCAAGATCTGAAATTTGATAGATGAGGTTTGAGATTTTGAGATGTGAGATAAAGTTCAAAATTTGGAGATACGAAGTTTGGAATTGGAGATATGAAATTCAAATTTGACATATCCGAGATTTGTGTACTTCAATATTTTACAATATTCTGAGACTTACAAAAACCGAGCATGCTGTCGCATTCGTGCAATGTGCTATAACATTGAAAGGACGATAATTTTATTTTTTATTTTATTTAACTATACATATAATAATAGCTGAACCTGGCATGCGTTGCAATGCCCCAATAACGTATGCAATTCCCGTTCCCGTTCCCGAAATTCTTTCTCATAAACTATTCCTTTTGTCAAAAAAAAAATATTTCCGACGAACGTTGTTTCTTAAATCTCAACTGGAACCATTTCTAAAATACACATTCCATTCCAAATCCGTTGTAGCGTGGGACTTACGAGAACCTAGCATGCATTCGTGCAATGTGTTGTAACAGTGAAAAGACGTAAAATTATTTATTTTTTAACTATATAATCTTATTACAATATAATTCAATGCAACGTCTTTAATAATATTACTTTAAGTTTTGCTATCCATGACGTTGACAACTACTTTTATAGTGAATAAAATATAAATTTCCATTAATATAAATTGTATACGTATTCCATAAATAAATTAATAATATTAACAACTAGCGTATTTTATAAAAGCTCGATTCCACTTCTAAAATATTTCTTTTCTATTTCACAAAATATTCCTTTTCTCAAAAATGTTCTATTTCCGAAGAACATATTCCTATTTCTCAACTGGAACCATTTCTAAAATACACATTCGCTTCCGAAAAAAGTTCCGTTAATATTCATATTTCTGAAACATTTAACTTTTATGAAAAAGTCATTCTAGATCAATTCGACTATAGGGTGGTTTAGAATAAATTTTTAAGTATGAGATTTGAGGCTTAAGACATAAAACATCTTATGTATATTATGTATATTGAACTACAATTTTGTAGTTCTAATTTGGACTGAAAAGCTAGTTTAATTACAATGGCAAAAAAAGTTTTCATTCAACGTTTATCCTAAAAATTAAATTAAAGAACTTAAATATAACTCTAGAAACTAGATAAACTAAAGAACTTAAATATAACTCTAGAAACTAGATAAACTAAAGAACTTAAATATAACTCTAGAAACTAGATAAACTAAAGAACTTAAATATAACTTTAGAGCTTAAAGGGTTAATTGTCATTTATATATTAAAATATTTTTTTACCGTTGTACTGTAGCATGAATGTGTAGAAGGGTTTCCGAGATTGAAAGACGCAGCAGTGTAGTATTTTATTGTTCTTGATCCGTCAGCTTGCTAGCTCCGAATGAATCACGGATCAAAGCCGCCTAATATTTATACCCATCGAGTACTCTACGCACAGAGATGTCATTGGTCGATGGATCGCGAGACGTTATTGGCTGTTGTATACAGCTTATGCATACGTCGAGGCTTTTTTGGCGCGAACGCAAGATCAAATGATCAGCGCCAGTGATCGACGAGCACCAATCACCTAATCTCAAAGACTAACTTTCAACTGACTGACGATTTCGTTACCCACCATTTCAAGTTCTAATATTATCAGTTTGCTGTTAACACATGACAGACTAATTAGCTGCCCATTATCAAATAATCAACAAATCAACGCTAACAACTTTCAACTACATATTTAGACAATTTTGTGCACTAAGGGTATTTAAAAAAAAGATTTTAATAAGCAATACTTACTGCAATGTAAACGTTTAAATTATTTTTCAAAACACATAATTATCCAGACTCATTTGTTCCATATACACAATTTTACTTATCGCCCGGGTCAACTAAGTAGAGGGTCAAATGTTTTATTTCCAAAACGACCCCTTTTAAAATTTCAAACAATGCTTTTTGACCCTTTCTCCGCCACATGCGATTCAATTTCATAATTTCTTCACCGGCACCCCAGTGAAGACAAAGTGCTCACGCCCAAGCCCAATAATTATTCAAACGGTCGCCATGTTTGCACAATTAATGGAAACCAGGCCGTTTTATTTTGGCCCGAAATTCAATTTCGCACAATGGCAAAACTTCGCACCGAGTTTTCGGCTACTTTTCGCAAATGGGTTGAAGTGGAGGATCCGGGGGTTGAACGAGAAGGGGGGGGTGGACTCTAATCTCGAATTAGCGAAGGTATACTTAATGGGTTACCCACTTCGTGGAACGGTCGTGTGGGAAAAGATGGGCCCTATCAAAAGTTCCCCTTACGTGTTAAAGTGTTACACAAGGTGGGGGGGTAGCGTTTAATGTGTTAAGCGATGACTAGACACGACTCACAGTTCCGTCGACGTGCAAAAGTGGTGATATTTTACTTGAGACGCACTAAAACTGCCCTCTTTACGAGTGTGTGTTGACATGGTAGCATTTCAGCTCGTTTTATAAAAGTTTATGGTCTAGTTATACAATATACCTATACCGAGACGTGACCGAACTGTGAAACCGACTACCTTTGAATTTTAGAAATTATGAAAAAAATATTGCTATGTAAAAAATTGAGTGTCCAAGTTCCAAGTCGAATTCCAAGTCTTTTCTTTACAGAGAGCTACAAACCTACTGTCAATAAAGCAAATTTTATAAAATATAGAGTGAAAAAAGAAAAATTTATAGGTGTTTAAACAATTGAAATCTAACATGGCGAAAAGTAAGAATAGTCTAAACACAGGCTGGATAAACGTCAGGCACTTTTTCGTGGGAGCGTTTTCAAACGCGTCTTACACGATATTTTTGCACCATCGTAATGGAGAAGGATCCATTTACTTATATTGATGACCAAAGTGAGCAATATGGCAAAGTATGAAAACGATCGGATAATAGGCAAATTTTTTCCTGAATTGTAATCGTAAGTGAAACATAAAAGAGGTTTGTAAAAAAAATGAACCGACTTCTTTTTATTGTTTTCTTAATTACGGTTTGTGTCAACTATAGTCTCCAATTTTATTGAAGTAAATCCAATAATAAATTGAAATTTAATCATCTGCATATATAAAAATCAATTTTGTGTGTCTGTCTGTCCCGTATGCATTCCTATACCATTCAACTGATTGCAATGAAACTTATATACATGAGTTATTGTGTGCATGCCCACGATGGTTTCTGTAAAAAAATCACCCAAAAACGGGAAAACAGGAATGAGTGGCATTGTAACGCAATAATTTCAAATGTGTTCGCGTCACCAGCGTTGAAGGGGAAAATAAACAAAAAATGAAATAATTTCAAATGTGTTCGTCGCCTGCGTTTTTCCGACAAATTATCATAACTGTAATTTAATTTGATTATTAAGTATTAATTTGAAACTGAAACATTCACTTATCGAAACACATCGAGAAACGGGAACGGGAACGGGAACGAGAACGGGAACGAGAACGGGAACGGGAACGGGAACGGGAAACGGAAACGGAAACGGAAACGGAAACGGAAACGGTAACGGAAACGGAAACGGAAACGGAAACGGAAACGGAAACGGAAACGGAAATGGAAACGGAAACGGGAACGGGAACGGGAACGGGAACGGGAAATTGCATACGTTATTGTGGCATTGCAACGCATGCCGGGTTCAGCTAGTTTCTTTATAAAAATCATGAATTTAAATAAAATCGTTAAATTTCATATTTGATGCCAAAACCGATTGTTTCCTCCATCTCATACTTTTTTTTATTCTCATTTTCACTCTCATTTTTTACGGAGGTGCTCATTTTTTACATTTTTAAGGAGGTGCCTTTTATTATTAAATTGATTTTTTTGTGTATGAAATTCGTACAAGGGTTTCATGTCAATATTTAGTGATTTTTTTAATTCCTTTTTTATCTTTAATATATAATTTCGAAAGAGACTTTGTGTAACTATGTTAGGTTTGGTTCGTAGAATCCGTGACGCCATCGAAAAAATGTACTTTTCTATGGCGACGATATCGATATCCAATTTGATGCTGTTTTCGATTCCGATTTCTATTCCGTTTTCGGATTGCGATTTCAGTTCTAATTTCCGGTTCCAATTTCAGTTCCGCATCCGGGTTCCGATTTCAGTTCTGGTTCTGGATTCCTGTTTCAGTTCCGGTTTGAGTTCCAACTCCCGATTTATTAATTAGTTCCGATTTCAGTTCCGAGTTCCGATTATAATTTTTTTTTTCAATTAAAATAATTTTTTTTTCTACTATTAAATTAGCCATGTTTAAGTGGTATGTATTTAAAATACTGAGAGAAGCCGGATAAAACCACTAGTTTTTTTATATTTTGAAAATAGCTATTATTTTTATAGGTAATAATTTTATACTTAGGTAAGAAAATTAGATGTTACTAAAATCGTTCAAGTTGGAATCGGAGTTGTAGTTAGAGTTGGAGTCGGAGTCGGATTCAGAGTTAGAAAAGAATTATAAAATAAATCAGAGTTGGTAAATTTTGATCCGAATCCACAGCCCTGTCTAAAATAATACACTTGGGGATATTATGTGGTATTCACTTTGTTTATCTTTGACTGTAAAAAATAAAATAAAAAATCGAATAGGGTTTTCACAAGTCATGATAGCGTATCTGAGAGACCCAAAAGTGACATTCAAAATATTAACCCATTGTCCTCCAGTCGCCTTTGTTGGTGTCCCGCGGGTCTCGTCCCGTTTTCCCGTGGCGAAACAATGACGTATCGAAAATCAATGGTCGCTCGCTTATCAACGCCATCATCGCGGGACATCTTAACCCCACACCCGTGAAATTAACTCCTTCACGACGGGCTCTTTGCACAGAAAATTTCCTTCACCCCTTCCCTATCCATCTCGAACACGTTTTCGTCGCTTTTGATATTTCTGAGGATATTTAACGCGAAAGTCGTTTGGCAAACACTCTCATACCCCTTGACGACCGTCATTACGAAACCCTGCCAATTTCGTTGAAATTTCGCATGTGTCGTGTAGATGTTTAAGTTTTACTAGTGACTCACTAAATGCGCTTGTGACTCATAGTCATAGAATCAGACAAACCCTTCATAGAATCATAGTCATAGAATCAGACAAAGAAACATACCTCTCCTTACGGGACAAAAATCTCTAGACTTTTTTTCTAACATCTTTTATCATATTATCAAATGCTCTTTTCATAATCTATTGTCACATCATCAAAATAAACTAAATTTAATCATTGCTAATTGTACATATTATAAGTTTTAAAACATTGTAAAGCTCATTGCCAAAAAAAAAGTATTGACTGAATTGTATTATAATATCCAATTCAATGCTAAATAACATTTTTAGGTCTATTTATAGAAATAATTACAGCAGACTATTAGAAATAATTACAGCAGACAAGTTTCTGTTATCTAAAAATCCGCTGTAATATATAAATTTTATATACATATGTACATATACATATATATATGTACACACACACACACACACACACACACACACACACACACACACACACACACACACACACACACACACACACACACACACACACACACACACACACACACACACACACACACACACACACACACACACACACACACACACACACACACACACACACACACACACACACACACACACACACACACACACACACACACACACACACACACACACACACACACACACACTGAACTGGTTTCTGAACTGGTCTCTGAAAGGCAACAGCAGAAGTCACACTGATTTGCAGTAAATATTCATTATTATGTTTTTGTTTTTGTGTGAAAATCATATTTTAATGGTTTTGTGTTGACAGTGATGTTGATGAATACAGTGATGTTGATGCAGGGTTCATTTTCTGCACCAGTAAAATATATACCTAAAATATATAAATATGTTTTGAATTTGAAAATTAAGTTAGTGAATGCACATATGAAACTGGTGGGGTTCAGTACCTCCAACAAGGTTAAGAACCACTGGTCTATATACTTGTGCAGTGCGCCTGGTTTTACCAATTCTCGTTAAATGAGCTTTTCGTTTCTATACTTTAATATAATTTGTCATTAATTTTGAATAAGATTAATAATTATATATTACAGCTACATAGTTCTGTATGTATGTACAAGTAACGAAACCAAAACCTTTTAAATTTAAATGTCTAGGATAATAATTTTATTTAAAACTAATTTGTATTTCATAACTATTACGTTAAAAGTTGAGCTAAGTCATAACATAATAGAAATATTGGCAAAAGTTTCCGAAATTATGATCCTAGTACCAAGTCGACGAGACGAGTATAGAAACGAAGAGTTTTCACACTGATAAATAACCAAATTATCAGTGAACTTTACTAAAACCAAGTAGAGGAAAATATACATATGTATGTATATATATACATACATAAGTAGGTATCTAGAAAAAGTAATGATTTCATAATTAATTTGAATATTTCATATTTTGTATTATTAACGATACGATATGAACATTATTTAAAGAGTCTGGTATGAAGGGGATGGGGATTTAGTGTGGGCTTTTTTTTTGTTTTACCCTTGGGTACTTTTACTTTTATGTATGTGTGCTAGTACGGTTGGAATAAATTATCCGCACTTTATTTCAGTGTGTTGCGCACACCATTTAAAATTGCGCAACCAACGTGAAATATTGTGAAATATTACGCGGCGCGAGAAAGTCTTTCCAAGATGGCCGCTTCGTAAAGTTTAAATTGAATAATGCGTCGTAAGCCCGTGAACGAATTTGATATAAACACTGCGGAAACTAATTAAACATAATGTATCGAGACGCCATTTCGTATACATTTCATTAATCAGGCTCGTTATCAAAATTTATAGAGAGATATTTAAACCAATATTTAACGGTTGAAAATATAAATTATAAAATTTTATAATTATTATGGCCGTTAAAATATGCTTTGGGCGATTTATTTTATTTTTATTTAACAAATACAACTTTCTTATACTTTTGTTCGATAAGAAAATTTTCAAAATATTACTTAAGTCCGCCAATGAAATTCCTTTTTTTCCATTTAATCTTTGAATTGCAAACATTTTATAAGAAAAGCCCATAAGATCATACCTAACTCGTAGAGGGCTAATGTTTAACGTAAATAATGAATTGTCATCTCCGAAAATAGTTGCAGCTGGTGTTCCACAGGGGAACTTACTTGGCCCACTCTTATTTTCCATATAGTATATAAAATGACATACCTATTTCAAAAAACTGTCATATAGCTCTTTATGCAGATGATACCGCTTTTTTCACAAGTATCATCAAACCGGACACTATTCGTAAAAATCTCGAACTTAAAACAATGACGGAACACTTCACTTAGTAGAAAATTCAATTTAATCAAACCAAAACGAAATTAGTAATAAAGTTTTTAGGAGTAACGTTCGATAAAAGAATGACATAGGCCCCTCACATTGAGGCGATGCGTGGTATATCCTCAATATACCCAATATTTAATCGCCATAGTTCTTTATCAACTCAAAATAAAATAAAATTATACGCGTCTCGGTGATTACGACAAAATGTTTATACCCTTCAGGAACAAACACGGTTACATAAAGACAATCTGCTTTAGATTGTTGCCTTGAGAGAGTCTTAAGTTAATATTATGTAATATGTTTTTCTGCATTTACAACTGAAAAGTTAACACTTGCGTGGCTCACACACATCCATTTTTAATCAAACATTAAATCTAACTAAATGAATCGCGATTATATTATATGAAAATCTAATTTAATAAAAAATAAATGAAATAATTATCATATTGAAAATTTTTCATTATATTCGAAAACAATAATTCTGAACACATTATATCTCCATATGCAATTACTTACATTAAATTTACAATCACTATTATTTCAATTAATGCGATCATATTACAAAATTCCGATTAAAATGCAACAGTTTTCCCACATGAAATCATAGACTATGGACTCTATTGGACTTATAGTAATTAAAGCAAAAAATTATGTGAGGCTTAAAATTTATTTTATTGTCACTATCGCGTTCTTGACAAGTCGCATATTTTATTTTCTGCTTAAAAGCTACGAAAGAAAACGGTGTCAAATAAATAAAAATAAATAATAATTGCGTCAAATTTACTTTGCCCCTGTTTTTTTATCATAATTTTAATAGTTGGCATGAAATACACCTTTTATCGAGCACGCCATAAAACAAACAACCCCCTTCCATCCTCGCTTTTTACGTCTATTAAAACGCATTTAAAAAAATATGTTTACGCGATAATCTTAACGAGGGTTCGGGAAAGCGAGGGGGTTTGAAAAAAATTGCCAACGAACGTGTTAATAATGTCTTTTTGCAAATTTGAATGTATATGTATATATGTTCATACATATGTAGGTAATATGTACATATGTATTACATATATACCTCGGTTGTCGAGTATCGTATGATTAATATTTGATGTGTACGACGTGCTTCGGGCATTAAGCGCAGATCTTTCCCGGAATTTCCCGGGAATTTCATCCCTCATATGAAACGTGTAAATAAATTAGTCTCGACTCCTTAATATGTCTCGAGTACAATATAGCGCTTCGTGAAAAGTCGACTCCTACCATTATATGTTGTAAAATTTGTGACTATGCGGTCGACTATGACTATGTAATGGAGTTTACATGTATTACCTGTGAGTGGCGGATTTGATTCTTGGAATATTTGCTCGTTTTATGTATTCTAATTCCACTTGTTTAATCTATATGGAGTGCCGGCACTCTATGGTGGAAAGACTTTTTCGAAAATCCAAGATTTCCAAAAACATGTTGTTAATCGTCTAATAAAGGTACGTCTATCTTTGCTGGTAAGATCTGGATGTTTATTGAATCCAGATCGACCTAACATAATTACTGTGACGTTTCTGATAAAATTGGCATGGCCTGATTTTTAATACCTCCTTTTAGCTTCACTTACGATTACAATTCAGGAAAAAGTTTGCCTATTATCCGATCGTTTTCATACTTTGCCATATTGCTCATTTTGGTCATCAGTATAAGTAAATGTATCCTCCACCATTACGATGGAGAAAAAAAATCATTTTAGACGCGTTTGAAATTTGAATTTCTGAAGAGTGCCTGACTTTTATCCAGTTTTTAGTTTTAAACATAGATGGCGGTCGTAAAATAAAATTATTGGTATTTTTATTCAAAATAATAATTTTATATACGAATTATAGAAGAGGTATGTTTTTAAAAAACTTTTTATTGTAATATAAATATTAAAAACAAGTATAAGAAAAATCCGATAGAACACAGATAATGATAAAATAATAATCTTTTTAGTACTTTTGTACTAATGTTTATTGCTTTGTAATTAATGTCTGTTTACGTATTGCCCATATAAAGATCTACATATATTCATACTATGCAGCAGCTTACAGCTTGAGCACATCACAGCATAGCAGTGCGCGTAAACGACAGTTTCTATTCATACTATACGGCAACGCACATTTTGATAAATCTTGGCTAAGTTCTAGGCCAAATTGGCTTAAATATTGCTTGCTCATCATTGTTTTCATGATTGATTGTGATTTATGAGTGAAATTTTGATTTACTCTCTTCCATTTGGGCCTCACAGGGATGCTTTGTAGTTTTGCAGTTGGTTCTTATTTATTGGAACTGGCTGTAAGTGCAAGGCATTCCTTATGTTATATTTTATATTTGATATTTTTATGTATCTGCTATTATTATTGCTATTGTTTTTTATGATTATGTATAAATGTATTTTTGTCTGTGTATACACATATGTTTATATTTATTTTTCTTTCTCTTTTTTTCTTTTATAAGACATTCCCTTCTTTGTTGTTTTTTATAATTTGTAATTATTATTATTATTAGTTGTTTGTGTATATATGTACAATGTATATATTTTTTTGTTTTTGTTATGTCTAATTTCTTTAGTTATTATTTTGTGTTTTTTTCTTTTCTGTTATATTTTTGACTATTATGGCGCATTAGGAATTCCTGTAATGCTACAATGGTCCAAACTTTAAATAAATAAATAAATTACAAATACTGAGCGAAGCCGGGTAAAACATCTAGTATACTATAAATTAGTATTATTTTTAACTTTTCTTTTTTTTGTAATTTTTTGATTCTTATTTTTTTTGTTTTTGCTTTTTGTTCTATGTATTAATTTGTTTTATGTTTTGTTTTCTCCCTCTCTTACTTTATTATGTAGGCCATTGTAGAGCATGAGGTTCTTCCTGTATTGCCACAATGGTCCAAAACGTTAAATAAATAAATATATAGACATCCATTACCATACATAGAAACTATTCGGTATACAGAAAGTCTGAAATGGCAGTCAGTAATAAAATATTTAGGAGTAACGTTTGATAAAAGAATGAGATGGGCACCTCACATTGAGGCAGCGAAATGCAAGGCGATGCGGGGTATATCCTCAATATATCCAATATTTAATCGCCATAGTTCTTTATCAACTCAAAATAAAATAAAATTATATTGCGCGCTCATATTACCACTATTAACCTATGCTTTACCTGTATGGAATAACGCCTCGAATACTAATCTTTCCAAGCTCCAAGTCATACAAAATAAATCCCTAAAAATAATTTATGATACACCCATATATACTAACTTGAAAAAACTGCATGCCATATATAATATTCCGTTTGTTACAGACATTACTAACAAACTAACCAGTAGATTCTATGAAAGAATCACTAATAACCATACTAACACACTTGTGAAGAGTCTCGGTGATTACAACAAAATGTCTTTACCCTTCAGGTATAAACACAGATTACCTAAACACAATCTGATTTAAGTCATCGACTTTAGAGAGTCTTTAATTAATATTATGTATTAGATGTATTATAAACATTTATAATGATTGTAAATAGGTTTTTGAGCTCTTTTTCCTATTATGCGGTAGATTAACATTAGAATAATATAATACTATGATTACTAACCAAATTAAATTAAATTGTAAAATAGAAAATGATCAGTAGATCAGTAGCTATTAAAATAGATATAAGATGTATTGTGAACATAATTTCGTAATAATAAAAAGCATTTAAAAATCAAAATCATTCGGTATACACATTTCCCAAACGCTACTACATACATATAATAAACAGCCATTACCATACATATAAAATATTTGTTATACGCATTCAAGCAAACGGAGTATGCAATAGGAAAATACCGAATGCGCAAAATGAACTTGTCGTTTTTGTAACCAAATGATTCGTATAGCAAATTATACTTATAAAATGATCATTATTTTGCAGAACGATGGCAGCCCACTGGCGGTACGTGGTCCCACCCCTTCTACGGGGACCCCAGCCACCCCCCGTCAATCCCCCACCAAAGGTGAGTGCCGCAAATGACCCACTTAACACTTCTTGGTTCGTCGCTTACATAAGCGGCGAGACAAGACGAAAAAAATCAATTTGCCCAAGAAAAATGGTGAAATTATGCACAATTTTTGCGTGCGACCTCATTTTGGGTCACTCTGTCCCAACCCGACACGTATATATTTTTATATATGTATATATGTATATGTATATGTATATGTATGTATGTATGTATTTTTTCAATCGGCTTTTCTTTAATGTCGTATGATAGGTGCAAAGGCTACCGCTGGAGCTGCCTTGCGGAGGCTGCACTTCAGGGCAGGACGGGAGCGTAACAGCCTACCAGGACCCAGATCTCCAGTTCCTAAGGTACTATTTCTATTTCTTATACCTTAAATGCTATTTACACAATAGCATATTTTTGGATCTCTTCAACTCTAATTTGATAGATTAAGCTTGGAATCAAGTTTGACCAAATTAATCGAATTTGATTCAGTATTATTTTATTTTATCATATACATATATATATACCATGTATATGTAGATGTATTTATGTTTATGTTTAATTGTTATTTTGTTTTTTTTTTTTTTTTTTCTTTTTTGTGTTATATTTTTTGACCATTGTGGCGCTTTAGGAATTCCTGTTATGCCACAATGGTCTGTTTAAAATAAATAAATAAATAAATAAATAAATACCAATAATGCCTAACGCCTTAGCCATTCGAGTGCCGACGTCTTTTCTGTTGAAAGCCCGCCACGCTGAAAATTTCGCCAACATTTCAAACTAGAATTATTTAGAAATCCAATCGAAAGCAGGTATAACAATTGTAGCTAATCCAAACAAACCCTAGAGAACTACCGCCGAAGATTTCAAGTTTTGTAAAGGTGTCTTTAAACTCTCTACCTAATATATCTTGCAACATTGTTGCCTATTTTATATTATAAAATAAACAAAAGAAGTCTGTTAATGAATGTATTTTTCCAAAACTAGTTCCATCTTCTTCATTGTTGCTAAAATATAACGCTCACAATCTAAATTCCAAGCCACAATTTAAATTCTCAGTAGTACGGATTTCCATGGAGAAATTCTACTATGGTTATAAATTCAGAAATTCCAGTGTAAACCAGTCTTCATAAACATTGACACGGATTACACGACCCATGTTCAATGCTTATTTTTTCAATGCTACCTGGAAGGGCTTATCGGGTAGTATTCCTGTTATTTTTTTAATTACTCAAAATACAACGCCGATCGATGTTGTTCAGCATTCAAAGGGTTAACGAGATATCTATGAATTTTAACTTTAACATTAATCATACTCAAATAGTGGTGAAATAGTAGGTACGAAGGTTTTTAGCCAATTTAATCAAGCAATCGTTCCAACAATGAAATCAGAAAAATTTTCAAACTCTGATAGGAAACGATCGAACTGGAGTCACAAATATTTGCCAAATCTGACCAGCAGCATTACAGGGGTGACCGTCACCGCACCGACAATGAAAAAATCGAAAATGTTCGTTTACCATGCATACATATGAAAAACGATTAGTAAATACATATATCAGTGGCGTGCGGTAAAACTCTATCTCCCCCCCGTCGTACATCCTCACTTAATTTGCTCGAGCAGGATACAAGAGGAACAGGCTTTTCTTACCGTAACTGCGCGCGTACATTAAACAAGGCTGTATGACAAAAAGAGAGATAATTCTACCGCATGCCACTGATATATATTATATTTTATATGTACATACATACAGTGGCGGACTGGGACTGAAATCAGTGCATGCCAGGAGTCAAAGGGGGCCCACCCAGGGTTAAAAAAATTTGCCACCCCCCCCCCCCCATATAACAAAATATTCTTCTTTCCATCACGCTAAAAACCAAGGGGAAAATTTTTTTTTTTCAAAAATGGGAATAAACAAATTTAGGTACAAGAAAAATGGCAAAAGCGAAATAGATCCATCAATTATTTTGAAAGTATGAAGTAAATTTAAATCTCTGGTTGATGATGAATCATCCTATCAGAATTGTTTTAAGCAATTCAGTTTATATTATTCACGGAAATTTGTTTATTACCATTTTTATTTCAGTAGGTAGTTGTTACATAGGTATTGGTATATACATAATATTGACGTTGGAAATGGGCCCGGCAAAAGGGCCCACGCAAATGTTGAAACTTACATTTCGAGCCTAATAAAAAAAGTTAACCGATCCATGGGCTGTTAAAGCAGGTATTAGTTGTTTTTGTATATCGTAAGAAATTTGTTTTGTTG
Source organism: Arctopsyche grandis (assembly GCF_051622035.1). Classification (NCBI taxonomy): domain Eukaryota; kingdom Metazoa; phylum Arthropoda; class Insecta; order Trichoptera; family Hydropsychidae; genus Arctopsyche; species Arctopsyche grandis. The sequence goes on from NC_135357.1 coordinate 37,515,622, forward strand.
AAATACCCAAACTTTAGGTCCCAAAATGCAATATCCTATAAATTTTTACACTCGTGAAATAGTTAAAAAGTTATTTAATTTTACTGAGGGCCCATATTTTCTAACAGATAGTGGGGCCCACATGCCATCGGGCATGTTCGCTTGTATGGCCAGTCCGCCACTGCATACATACATAGTACCGTTTACCATGCACCCTTTTTTTATCTTTCGACTTGAGATCTTTCGATTTTCGAGCTTTGCTTTTCAATATTTCCTTTTTCGATCTTTTGACTTCCGGTGCCGTGAGGTAGACCCGCATTACAGATACACTCAGAATAAATTCTTTTCAATCGAGGTCAAGTCACAGGATCGAACCCGGCGCCTCTCGGCGCTAGGCAAAAGCCCAACTAACGAGCCATGCTAATTTTGACTAAAAACGTCAGAAAATTGCGATTCCACATTTGAAAGTGTAACACGCGATAACATGCCCAAACACTTCCAACCAGAGAACAACGAGTATGCACGCTATCCCAAAACTCATCGTGATTCGTTGAACGAGACGTCGCGTCGCGCCGGAAGGAGAGGGTTCGAGCGTGTTGAATCATTACGATCGAATCTCCGAGTGGCGGTGGTGGTGGTGGTGAAGGGGTCAACGGCTGGTTTGGCCGCCTTATCAGCTCTTCGGAGCAAATCGGACTACCAGCTGAGATCTCATCAAAGTGGGTCGAGCGAATCGATATTTATGTATCGTAGTAGTATATAGTAATACACACAGTAGCGGAAGGAGTAGTAGTGTAGTAGTATTCGAGTCGAGGATTCGCTTTCGCCACATTAAGCAACGCTTATTAGGTGGATCCACTGGGATAGGATTATTCCACTCTTTTTTGTCTCCTCCCCTTTCTCCCACCGTCCTCTCCTCGAAATCTTTTAATTATGCGGAGATTTACGGCTCCGGAGGGCGAAATTATTGAAGCGGATAAGTCCGTATCCATCCCTTTGATCGAGCACTTCACTTTTTTCGCACCGATGAACCAGAATTTTTGTTTTTCAATATGGTCAAATTCGGCTATTGCGATACTGCATTTCTTCGTTATAGCCGTTGAAAAATTGGCACCGCCGAAAACCCAACCTTCCCACAAATTTTCAATTCTATCTATGGAATTGAGAATTCTTTAAAATTCAATTTTGGCATCAGTCAATAAAAAAAAACATTGAGCATATGTATATGTATCAGGTCAATCCATAAATGTACGGGATTCGCGATGGTTACCTGACAACTCGTTCACAGATTTTCCGTAAACCGAGGATGCGCTCCAGGCATTACGTATACGGCCATCTCTTTATCACCCCGTCTGTTCACCAAGATCTCGTTTACTATGCCATTACGTATGCATGTTATCGGTGAACAGACGGTCTTTGAAAGAGATGGCTGCATACGTAATGGCATAGTAAACGAGATCTTGGTGAACAGACGGGGTGAGAAAGAGATGGCCGTATACGTAATGCCTGGAGCGCATCATCGGTTTACGGAAAATCTGTGAACGAGTTGTCGTGTCACCATTCGCGATGACATTACTAAACCAAAAAGATTCAAACCTGTCGAAATTTATCATCGCTTGACTAATGTATGTCAGTCTGTTTTATTTATTTATTTATATATAATTTTAGCCAATTAGCTAATTTACTATTTTACAATTACATATTTTAATTACATTGCTTAATTTTGTGCTGTCCCTCACAAAGGTGTTTTCTCGCACCTCTCAAGAATGCATCCATAGTCTTAGATGACCCGACTCACTCACTCAGGGAAGGCGTTATACATGAGCACAACCCTGTGAAAGACACCCCCAGCTGTCTTTCTTTTTTTTCTTACTCTACCTACAACTAAATTATTCTTATTTCTAGTATAATGATTATGAATATCTCTATTTCTTATTCTATAATCCTTCAAATAATCGGGTAATAACTCATGATCTAACTTATAAACAAACGATAATGTAGTATTCTATTAAGTATATAATTAAATAATTTATATAACAACATAATTGATAAATAGCATTTTTAAACCCCTAAAATACTTTTCATCACTAACTCCAATTTTTTTTTATTTATTTAGAAGAAAAATATTTTTTATGTATGAAAATATGACACGTGGAAAAAAGAACTTAAAAAATTATGTGCGAACAACCGCCAAATTACAGGGCACAAATGAAAATTATTCTGAAATCGCGTGCACATACCAATCATAAACCACCTCACTCATGTCAATGCCTTGAAAAAACTATATTCAATGAAATTACCCTTGAACTATTTGGAACTTTGACTAAACTATCACAATTCTCGTTTAGCAAGCAATATGTACATTTGACGAATACCTATTCAGTATCTGGCATTGTACCAGTAAGTTTTGTGAACATATCCAATAAGCACTGCCTTGGACATGCTAAACCAGTGCAACCCGGCAAACGCAGTGGAATAATCGATGCGCATAGTCTATTGGAAGGTGTCAGCCTAGGAAAATATTCAAAACATCAGCTGATTTCAAGTTAAGCGATTAAGTAGACGTAGGTAAAATACTATTGCATAGGAGTGGGTTCAGGATCCAAATGAAAGGCCAAAGTCGCTTCACAGAATTTATTCAATGATTCCAAAGGTCCACACGAAACCGTCGCATACCATCCCCGATCCGTTGGCGTGTCTATTGTCTAGGAACGTAGGTTTACCCTGGCGAGTCGTACGCACTCAACCCGGTTCTGAGAATTCTAGCGCATCCTTGGTTCGGGCACTCACTGGGTAATCCGGGGTCTCTATTTTTTACCCACGAATGCACTTAGACAGTGGATACTCTCTCTCATGTTCCCATGTAAAATTGGTTAGCTTAATCCGGGGGTCTGTATTGTTCACCCACGAATGCACTTAGACAGTGGATACTCTCTCTGATGTTCCCAAGTTACAAAACCATGACCTGAAACAAATTATCAATAGCTGCCATTTAAGTCCTATTAAACAACCTTGTGCTTGAAATGTTCTCTTCCTGTTTTGAGCTGTTTGCAGTTGGTTTGTATAAAAGGTTCATGCATAGCTTTCTTCTTATGTTTAGGTTATAGTGATGGGCAGTAGCACAGCATCCGAGAGGACAATAAACACGAGCACCGAGAGCGCCAACACCATCCTCACCAATGTCACAGCTACGGACGGGGACACCACCGAAGATAGCCTCGACCACGAATCAAACCACAATGACCACATCCTCGTCTCGCTGGACAGCACTTCCAGCCTTGACCAGCGGCGATTGCACAACAACCAACAACAAAGGACCAACAGCAAGTCCAACGACACCAGGATCATCGACATCCTCGATTCGGACCTAGGTCTGCCTGACACGCCCTTCATCAACGAACGACGAAAGAGCGATTACGTGAAATCCAACGATTCCAAAGGACCTTACACGGCACCTCCTGGATATCAGCATGATACAAACACCAGGTTCCCTTTCGACGAGTGTGGGGAGCACTTCACCGAATCCCAGTCGGCCAAGGAACCAAAATCCGTATTCGACTCGGCGGGCAGCAGTCCCAATCAGAAGAACCACGTCACAAAGTTCATCTTCGATGTACCGATTCCGTCATCCCCCACCGACGATAAATGTCAAGATTTGCTTCTCACTAGCTACAGCGTGGATGAAAAACCACCAAAGAGTCCCAAAGCTTCTAGTTCCAAAAACGAAACTAAATTCACCTTCGACGGCCTACCCCTACCTGCAGTTCACAAGAACAAGAGAAACTCAACAGACTCCAGATCCTTCCCCAAATCGAGGAATAGAAAATCTAGCGTTGAAACCAAGAGCATGACGCCACCTCTGCCTGATCTCAGAGTGGATTTTTTCAGCGAAACTATAGACGATCAATCCAGGAACAACAACGACAGGAGACCCACGTCCTGTCTATTGACGGGAGACGACTTTGACGTTTTCAAGCAAGATGCAGAAGGAAACAGAAGCTCGTCCAGAAGACCCTCAGCTACTAACGCCAATATAAACGTGACAACAAATCCATTAGATAACGGATCTGGATGCTGCAATCAATCCTGTCCAGCTTACAGCAACAGCCAGTACAGATGCTGCGCTTGCTGCTCAAATAACCCCAACAGAAAGATACCCCAAGCTACTATAGTCGTCCAGCAAGCATCTCTCTCTTTAGACTATTCTAGCGTATCCACAATACTCTTAAAAGACGAGAACGACTTTGTTTCTAATACTTCTCCTTCTACGACAAACTCTGGCAGTCATCATAAGTTGAGCCTGAAAAAGAAGAAACAAAGAGACGAGCATATGAAGCAGCTTTTAGACGTAAACAACCAACTGACACAACAGGAGATACACGACATTGAAATGAGGTAAATTTTAGCTTATTTAATCACATCGATACTATTAATTGCTTACATGCGTATACAAATTTCCACTTCCAAAGGTATGGCAGTCCTCATCACAGCAGATCGCAGTCTGTGAAAACAGCCACCAGAGGACTTCTGGGACCGCCTCCTCAAAGAGCCAGGGTAGCTTCCATGCCCAGCACCGGTGTTGAAGAACAATACTATCGTCTGAGACACTTCAGCATCACCGGAAAAGGGGTGGTCAACCGCGGGGATAGTCTAAAGAGCAGAAGATCCAGATCCAACACTTCGGTGGCCAGTAGCAACTCCAGGTTATATTTTAGTAAATACATTTATGTAGTTTAATATATTAAATTATAAACATTAGATCCAATCGGACGGGACACGTGGAAGGGGTAACGAATCGAAACTCGTAACAAACCTCAGCATACATACATATGTAAATATGTTTGACCTAAGCATTCACACACACAAACTAATTAAACGAACTTCCTCGCCGTTTGACTTGTCTTGGCCCTGTCACTCGAAAGGAAACGCGCCATGCGGATCTGTCAACGACAGTCTCTCGTCAAAATTTAATAATAATAAAGCGAAGAAGAAAGATATATGCAATACATAAAAAATATTATAATTAAAATGTCGGAATGATGTTATTGCGAAACGAGAGAGAAACTCCCTAATAAGCGTCAGCGCCATCTTTTGATCTTTCCTTACAAATTTAATATTGTGTACGTACATACATATATCATAAAGAAGTAAGAGAAAATACATTTGCGTCTCAAATAAGAGCCAATCGAGTAATATAATATACGTATATATTTATAGTATTGGCTTACTTTGACTTTTTAAGCGGGATTCCCAGACGGAGAAAAAACACAAACAATATATTTTATGAAATGTTATTTTATCCGACATTCTTTTCTTACAAAATTGGTAACATGTAATTAAATTCCCAAATGACTCATCTCCACGATTTTAAATATTTTTATATCTATATATTTGACTCATCTCCACGATTTTAATGATGATTTTTAATATTCGACTCATCTCCACGATTTTAAATATTTTTATATTTATATTATATATTTTTACACTACCAAATTTTACGATTTTCCGTAAAATTTGGTTTCCTTATTTACTTACAGCATTGGAATCTTTTGATTTTTTTTTTCCAAATTTCAACTATCAGAAAAGCTCTGGGTAAATCCCGAAAATGCCCACTAGTATAATATTACATATAATATATATAAAAACGGACGCGATGTGTGTGGACATGTTTGTGGGTATGTGTGTTTGTGCCAGATTGTAATACACAGCCAATCAGAACGAAGTAATCGAGGAGACGCGGGGAAGCGGGGGGGTGGACCGTCATGTGACGTCAAGCCGAGCGACGACAGGCATGTGCAACGTCAGGTCGAGTGACTGCTTCTATATTTGTTATTACATATATTTTATCATCGATTTTAATCGCTATTTTTTTTTTTTTCGACAAATCAAAGTTGAATATTTTGCTTATGTTGAAAAAAAATCATTCCTTTTATATTCATTTTAATAATTAATTCCTTTCCAAAGCCATCCATTGATATGTACATATATTAGTGAGGGTAATGGCCAGGTCGCTTTCATTCGTACCAACTGTTAAAACGGTCGTATCGCCTCACCATAACTGTAGACACGTTTCCTCAGTGCAAATAAAGCGCTACCTGAAATCAAATACGAGACGGGCCCTATCTAATTTTAGCACTCGGAACTAATAGTAAATATACCCAGTAGTGGAACAAGCTCTAACGAGCTGCCGCAGGATCAAATGCGAGCGTGTGCGTTGCAACTAATTACACGACTCCATTACAAAATTCATTACGTAGTCTCGTCCTTCCCCTTCCAAATATAGAACTCGGGATAGTAACAGCGGAAAATGTCATATCTAGATATCGCCGAAGCTACATATTTAATTGGAACTGCGTATGCGTGTGTCCCTTCAATTAACAATGAGACAATTAGTCTACTATAGCTGATTGCAATCGTTTAGTAATAAACCCCTTTGTATGTACTCGTATACCTTGATTTAACACTCAAAAATTATTTCCATACAGAATCTTAGGAAATGAACTTGGTTGATCTTCTTTTGATTATGTTGAATTGTTCCCTATCCTCCTAAATCGCCAACGAGACTCATCTCTATCTTGAATTGAAAAATAATGGAAGGATTTGTGTACTGGTAAATTGATAGGCATGTTATTTAACAATTTGTCAGTCGTAGCCAGTGCCGTAGCAACGCATTTGCAATTGGGCCAAGGGCGCCGGATGCGAGGGATGCCAATATTAAAAGAGTATAAAAACAACTTTTATTTATTTTTTGCAAAAGTTGTGCAATCGCTGCATATGCGCATATGATAGCTATTTTTAATATACATATGTTTGTGCAACCACTTTTGTGACATTTTTTCTTATTTTACTGGACTCCGTTATTACTGCAGGTCAGAACATTTCTCCCTGGAATCGAGGGTGGTACAAAAAAACACGTCTCGTTTCACATTATTTCAAATGCTCTTTTAAATCTGTTTTTAAATCCTTCATAGAACTTCAGCATCAATTCGACACTTTCGTTATACGTTTTTTGTACCGATCTATCACTTTCCGAAACGTTGTTTTAGTCCTCAAAATTCAAAAAATGATAAATTTATGTATTTATTTGAAAAAAAATCCTCCTCTTTTCGTTACATTATGCAAATAATAAATAAACTAAAAAGAAAATACTTTTTTATATTATCTAATATAATTTTTTTTTTCACAAAACATTATTTTCATAATTTTTAATAAAATGTTATTATTTAATTAAAAAACATAGGGACGCCAAATTAGATATTTACCAGAGAGCGCCAAAAACATTGCTACGGCTCTGATCGTAGCTGTTTCTCAGTTATATCAAAATTACCTAAGAAAAAAATATTTTTTATTCGACGAAACATCTGTATAATTTTTAACAAAAATTATATGATTTTTTAAATTTAATAACAGGTTTCCGGAAACTTTCTGATTTTTAAAAACGGGTTTCAGGAAACCCATGCAAACCATTAGGGTGACACCACAATAAGTATATCCACGCTTACATAAGCTAGTTACTACTAAAAAGATGCGTATTCACATACTAGCTACTCGCCTAAAGCAAGTGAACTTTAATATATCAAGATGCAAGAGGACGAATCAAACGATCAAAAAGAAACAAGTGGAGAAAATCTCCCATTGCTGATACATATGTACATATTTGTTGTGTGTGTGTGTGTGTTTGATTTTTTTTTCAATTGTATTAATTTTGCAGTACCGAACGATTGACGGCACCTCCCAGCTTAGCCAGTTCGCGAGAATCATCAGCTAGTGCTCCACCTACAGCACCATACCGAGTCCTGGTCCTAGGAGCACCTGGAGTGGGGAAATCATCACTCGTCAGCCAATTCATGACTTCTGAGTATTTACACGCTTACGACACCAGCATAGGTGAATCGATATCGCCAATACTATCTCAATTTAAACTTTGAAAACGACTTAATGAGCTTTTCATTCGATAGATGACGACTCCGGTGAAAAGTCCGTATCGGTACTGCTAGCTGGAGAGGAGTCCGAGCTGATATTCTTGGATCAGATCAACGGAATTGGACCAGTAAGTGTTTATTGTACACCAAATGAACACGTCCTCAAATTTGGTTCAAAATTAGCTAGGTTATCATATTCAAAATCTGTGTGTAAAGGTCTGACCGCACTATGCGACAGCCGAACGATCCGACACTTCACAACAGTACACGACCAAATATTGTTTGTATGAGACATAACACACTGCGCGACAGTCGCATGACGGAGAACGACACTGTGCGTCAAAGTTGACTTTTCGACCAACTTTGATGCAAGGTGTCGTTCGCGACGTGACGCAAGTGTTGTTGAGTGGGGGTTGCCTTGCGACAATTATTCTCATTCTTCATATCGTGACTTTGAAATAGCATGTAGCCATAATCTTTTGGTTTTTCTCAATTGTTCTTCTTTCTCGCATATCAAAGATACTATAATAGCGTCCGTTTCGTCCATCTTGCTCCGAGGTACCGAACGAATGATTGACATAATTTACTGCGTGGTGTCGCATCGCTGTCGTTCAAGTGCGGTTTACCTAATATTGTCGCACACTGTTGTGAAGTGTCGGATCATTCGTTTGACGCATAGTGCGGTCAGACCTTAAAGGCACCATTGACTGTTAGTGAGGTTATGATATTCAAAATGGCGTACTTGAAGTGTAGAATTAATTTGATTGTTGTTTTCATTGGTACAGGATGCTGATGTCGAAGGTCCAGAACCTCACGCCTACTGTGTAGTTTACAGCACGTCAGATAGAGGATCTCTACGCACAGCCGAAGGGTGGTTACGCTCTTTGAGAAATAAGAAGCCGTCCAGAGCGAGAATCCTCGTCGGAAACAAAGTTGACTTGGTTAGAAGTAGAGCGATCACAACTGAAGGTATTAAAAAACTATTAAAAAGAACCTTTGCTACTGTTCTTCATATGTATATGTAATATATAGCAATTGAGTGATTTTGTACAGTGTATAATGTACTGTACATAAATGCTGTAACCAAATTGACTAAAGTTTGAGTATATCTTTATATATTATATGTATATACTCATTGGTTTCAGAGGGAAAAAACTTGGCCATCACTTACGACTGTAAATTCATTGAAACGTCCGTAGGCATCAATCACAACGTGGACGAACTCCTCGTCGGACTCTTGACACAGATACGCTTGAAGCAGGAACATCCCGAGCGTACCAGGTATTCCAAAGCCTCAATCTCATCAAACGCTCCGTGCAATTTGACTAATATCTCAATCGTTTGCATCAGAAGGCGTGGTGGGAGCTCGAGGGGTGGTGCAGTGGTCGGAGCGACGAGTGCTCAGAGCACTCCGAGGAAGCAGCGGGGAGCTCGCCTATCGGCCAGCCTCAAGGTCCGAGGCCTCCTCGGCAGGGTTTGGGCCAGAGACTCCAAATCCAAGTCGTGCGAGAATCTACACGTACTATAATAACGAAGCTACATACAAGTCATACTGTATTCATGTGAAAGTATTATATACTTTATTATAAAGTCGGACACATTGATGAGATTGATGAGAGATGAGGAAAACCGTTTTTGCAATTTATCGAGACAGTATTATTACACTTACTTATACAAGGTCAGTATTTATGTCTGAAATGGGATATGAGGTCACAGTAGGTATTAATTTGAAATACATACATAGTGTCACTTGGTGAAATGTAAACCGAGTTATGGTTATATGGAAAAGATTTCTATTTGAAAACTGTCGGTTTTTTTTACATAAATAAATGAATATGAATATTATTTTACTACGAAATGTAATGTTTTAATATAATTTCAAAACTTAATTCAATTTTTTTTTTTTTTTAAAAGGTAGTAATTCATTTATATTTTAAATCCAAATTGCCAATTACTGTAGGATCTACCCTATGTATACTGATTGTTTATAATTAGTATAGATTCTAAAAATTAAAAGAAAATTGGACTGACTTGAAGAATGCGTTTTTAGCATTGAAATAAATCGAGCTATTTAATGATGGAATATTATTATATGCTTTGATCTGACAGAAATACTGACCTGCTTGCAGAATAAATATAATCTAAACAAAATTATTATTGTTGCCTCTCACATACATTTATAATACGAGATCACTTTATGGCATATATATATATACACATAAAAAATGTATGATATATCAGTGACTTCAACGGAGATTGTAAACTGAGCAAAGAAAGTGATCTCTTGCCGACGAGACAGTATAACATATTTTAAGCAATCGCACATTCAAATCAATATAATTAGCACTTTTCAATAGCCAATATAAGTATTATTCGTCGAAGGGATGTTTTCAGTGTTTTCAAAATTATTAAAAAAAAATCTAAAAAATAAATAAAAATAAAAAAAAAACACTTTTCAAAAGTCCAATTTAACATTTTTTGAATGTGTAGACTATGTAATATCGCTGTTTATTAAGATTTACATCTCGATGTGCCCCTCTCCAACCCCCATCCGCAAGTGACCGTGTTGATGTTCCACAATAATAATAAAAAATATCCACCATCTATGTATTTGTCAAATGTGTATAAAAAAATCGATGTTGAATTTACGTATATAAAAAATAATACTTATTGTTAAACGTGATAGTCAATTTAATCATCGATGGAATTAGTGTTCCCCGCTTTACTCAAAAAAAAAAAAAAAGTGCAATGATACACTCCCGTGCATGCTCCGAGTAAAATCCAACTCACCGAATCAAAAGTGTCTTATGCCCAAATGTGTGTTTGTATTTAAAAAAAAAACATTTTTATTTTTATTTAATTGAAAAGTTGCATGAAATGTACTTTACGGGTTCCTGAACGATTTTTTTTTAAACATTTTATTTTGATTGATTTTTCTTTTTGTATGTGTCAGGACCAAAACGAATTTATAAAGTGATAATAATAGACGATGGTAATATTGGAATTTGTATATAAGATTATATAATAGAAGTGAGTTTAGTTCGAGCTGTTGCGATTCGTTAAATATCAAAAAAATATATATACTATATACAAATTAGAGCGAATTCAAAATGTGTCAGATCTTTGCAATAGATTTCAAAGATTCAAATTAGAATAATAATTTTAAATTCACATTGAATTAAATGAATGAAAACAAGAATAATTCCCATGAATGGAGCTAGTCTTCCGGTGATACTAATCACATATACATATTTGAATTTGTATATTAAAGATAAATATGTACAGGTGTATTTAAAATCGAAGAATATTGAAAATGATGTCTGAAAGATGACTTCAAAACAAGGTTTTGACACTGATGCATTTTGAATTGCTCTTTAATAGTAATACTATGTATGTATAATATATTATACGCTTGAAATGACAGTTTATGAAATTTTCGAATACCCTTTTAAAGTCCCGTAAACCAAAAATCCACACGTCGGTAGTTGTCCGTAAAGTGTATATTATTTGGAGGAAAAAACGAAATATGGGTCCATTATTAGTGTGTATATTTATATCGTATATACATATATAAATATATATATATATTGAAAAAAAATACTATTATACATACAATATATATTTCCCCTTAGTGCTAGAACCAAAGCAGGATCTGCTTCCCGCTTATTAGTCTTAGCTGATGAATTTATCGTACTCTAAAACTATACATACATACTAAACTATCTTTACGAATCTTACTTAAATTACTAAAAAATAATGATAATAATAACACTTCAGACAAACAATACTATTAATATAATAAAACTTTTTTTAAATATTACTTATGTATGTATATCAATCATCTATCGTGCAATAGTTTAATTTTTCTAACATACTCGTTTTATATTGACTCAAATATCGTACATCAGGACTCGATTAGTGCATAGAAATTTTAAAGAAAAATATTTAGCAAAGTTCAATACACTTTGACACTTCAATGAGTAAACTTTTTATACCAAATTTAGAAAAATTGATATAAATACATATAAAAAGACATATGTTAGATGTCTACATGTAGTTCCAACGCAATAATCGAATCCTGAATTTACATTTACGCGTTTCTACTGCTACTTTAAAATAAATTTGAGGCTAACCTCACTTTTCATTCACTCGACCCATGGTACAAAAAAGGTGTATTAAATTTAACCCACCCCGTGTATTATTCTTTATACCTAATATATGTACGATTAGAAATTGTAAAGCGACATATCGAGAAACATCCGGTTTAGGAATTCTAATAAATATATCGAAGTGTAGAATTTTTTTTTATTTTTATAATTATAAATTATTCCTAGTGAGCCAAAATATCTAAAAAAAAAAAAATTAAACGTATAAACAACTTGACACCAAAACAAGTGATTTTTTTCCGTAGAATTTTAGCTAATTACCCGTCCATTTGTATTAATATATATACAATATATATATTTGAATGTGTAGCACTGTTTGTGTTGTTTTTTATTATTATTTATTATTGATTTTTACACCAATTAGAGTGTTTAGAGACGTTCCTGATAAGTAAATTATTTAATATTTTACTTTTAACCATACCCATGCATGGTCACCATACACGCATAATCCAAAATGACCAAATTTATTCATTTTTTTAAATGTCATCATTGTGCCTTGAATGTTTTTTGGTTTTTGTTTTTTATACACACTACATCCCATTTTGATGTATTACTAAAAAGTAAATTGTATTGTTGTTAGTAATACTTTTAATTATATTATATTATTACAGTTTCGCAAAAAGTCAAAATGTAAAGCCTAGAAAGTAGCGGTTTAAATCGTATTATCGTCAAGCAATTACTTAAAAAATAAAATAAAATACCCGTTTCTATATTAATATTGTATTATTACTACTATTACTATTGTATAATTAACAGTATTAAAAATTTACAAAAAAAAAAAATTAGTAAACGAAACGCTTATTTTATAAATACATGTAAATGTAAAACATATCCTAAAGTGTGATTATTGCAACACATGAATATTATTTTGTACTTCTAACTTCTGTATTACGAGATCAATCAGTAGAGTCTGAAAGTAGAAAATGGTGTGCCAGACTGATTTTACTGACCACTCACTTAAAATTCAACTGACTACTCGCTGTAATTATTCTACTTTTGAATTTGTCGCCAGTATAATGCTTAAATATTTTATTAATCTTAAAATAATTTGATAAAAGAAGTCTTAAAAATGAATTTACTATGAGCATTCATACATTCTGTCCTTTCTGATTGACGATACGACTTTTAGTGCAAAATTATCGCACAATTGAATTTTTCTATAATAATTTTACAATTTTATATTTTTTTTATACAATACATAAACAATTATGATGCGTACATAATCTAAAGTAGCTTCACTTTATTATGGAATGATTTAACTTTTGGCTCGTGCCAATTTTTCGGACCACACCAAGCAATATCTACTTTAGAAGTTTATGAAAAATAATGAACAAAATATATTATCGAAAAGTATATCACTTATTGTATAATTAAAAAAAATTATAATAAAACAACACTTTGTATGGAATGTTTCGTTTTAGCTACTGAATACATTTCTGTATTTAATTAATAAAATTTATTAAAAAATAAATTAAAAACCCAATTATTATCAATATTATTCGTAATGTTTGTCTTCAGTGTTTATATTCCAAAATAAAATGATGTTTCCTAAAAAATAAAAATGAGTATTATTTTCTTTTCAGTATCCAAATATTTCATAACAACCATTATTTTGTTTGAAAACTGCTCCTTCTGAATCCCTAAAGTAATCGCTTTTACGACTTTACTTGTGTTGTGCCCGTTGATTTCAATGGGTGGTTTCGGAAAGGAAACGATACACGAATTAAAATAAAGTTATAAGTTATACATATATAACTTTAATAAGGTAATTTATAGACGCGCGTATGAATGCGCCTTTCACCCGTTCGAAATGATAAATGAATGTGTGTGCGTGTGTCTTCGTGGACGTGTGTATGTGTGTACGCTCCCGCGCAGCGCATCTGACGATGACGTCACCCGTCGCTCAATTATTAGGCATCTATTATTATTGACTATTATTATACCGACATAATATATGCGCATAAATTAAGTCTCATTCATCGAATTTAATGTATGCGCATAAATTATCGGCATAAAAATAGCGGATGCTTAACATGCACCCATTGGTCAATGGTTTTAATCCACGTGGACCACTTAACTCTGATTAGATATGCGTTTTGATCGCGTGTATTTATTTTATTGAATAACTCTAGGCACAACATATACTCCATACTGGTCGACGCATCTGCCACATACCCACATACCCACATCACGTCCGTTTTTAATGTATATAATTATATATTTTTATTTTGGTTGTTTTGAAAGTTACGCTATGTATGCCATTACATTCAGATCCTCTATAACGCATATCACTTTCTTAAAAAAATCGAAACGAAAGAATAGAAAAGAAAAATAGCATGATACATGACATCTTATCTTACAATTCTTTTTCCTTAAGTTTTTTTTTCTGAACAAATCTACCGTGTTATAGGAATGTTGACAGTGTATATATCTTCAAAAAAAGTTGCATCAAAATAAGTAGATTTATGAAGATATACAATATAAAACATTTTACCAACATGGGTTAGTTCAGATTTTTTTTTCAAATGTCTCCAAGAATCATAACAACGCTATCTTAAAGCACGTACACATTGGAAATATGGCATTTAATAATAAACGTTGTGGTATATTTTTTATTAAAAAACAAAGAAACGCAACACAAGTCTCAATACGAGGAGTGAAAGTGATCTATCGGAAAGTTACGAAACTGTTCAAAGCACGCACAAACATTGCAGAAAACCGAAAGTCTCGCAAAAAGTGACCAAAAAAAGCTGAAAAAATCACCAAGCATGACCGTCGCTTTGTATCGCTGCAGACATTTTTTTCATACGATCTCTCTCTCTGTATAGTCTATCTGCAGCACCGGAAACTGTTTTCGTCCATTTTTTCCTTTTAAATCTTATTCTAGCACAGTATATAAGCATCGCAATGGCGACGAGATGACGACACAGCCCATCAAACAGCCAGTGCAGCCTGAACTACTCCGACTTCATCATGTCACCCTTTGTAAGTTGACTCTCGTCAAAACACAACCTGAAAATTGCACTTACTCTAACACTAACCTTTGGTTTCAGATTAAATATACAATTTTCGCCTTCGTGGTTTGCTTGGCTTTGGTCGCCGCGGCTCCGTCTCCTCAAGACTACGACGATCTGAACTCGGCAGCCTCCGATCATGGTAATTAAAATCAATCAATAAGTAATGCTGTTCAATTGTACCATTATAATAATTTGGAATTTTGCTTTAGAACATCTTGGAAGGGTGCAGATCAAAGTGTACCGAGGACCGACCGAACATGACGGCCATGATCATTTCGCTCCTTGGGGATTCTGGGTAAAGCAGCCGGCCGATGATCATCATTAGACTTGATAATCAAATTAAATTTATAAAAAAATATATATGATAATTATACTGGAAAAAACCAAAGATAAAAACAAAAAACACATTTTTACGATTAAAATAAAATGAGCAAAGAAATTCATTCGACTTGTCGTTTTTATTTTTTAATATTGTATAATTTGTCAATATATAATACATATGGCACAAGAATTTCAAATAATAAATAATTTAATACATATGTACATATGTACAATAGAACACCTCTTAAAAATTTTATATAAAATACAATTTGATCGTTTTCATTTAAAATAATTCAATTTAGTGAAATATGTGGGAAGCACATATCTTCAGTACATTCCCATTGCTTTAAAGATAGTACAAAATCAAAGCTAAAATTATTTGACATATACAAACTAAGTGTTATTCAAAATTGATTAAAGTTTCCGACTTTTAACAATGTTCGAACCCGAGAACTCTCCATTAAAACAGAACAACACGCTGTCTGAACTATCACTAGCCTTTAAAGGTGGGTGAGTGTCGAAAAATAACACAATATTACATGAAATCAAGAAATTTTCCGTTATTAAAAGCAATCAGCGTTGAATGTATTCAAAACCTTATGCTTTCGAAAGCAAAATTCAAACCCAAATATTTTGCAAAAAATCGAAAATATAAAAATTATCTTACTCTGATTCATATTTGATTAATTATATAAGGCACAATTTTAAATATTATAAATATTGCTATAAATTATATAAATATTGAGCATCAATTGTTATAAATGTATAATAATAATAATACAAAAACGGTATAAATTGGGAGCACTATCTTAGCCTTTACACATTTGAAATGTGCAAAAGCACTAACAACTTCTAATACTACAGGATCAAAACACTCATAGGAAAACACCATACTTAAAATTGCAATAAGTACACTTCATATATTTCAACCGGCGATACGAATTGATTCGGCGACGAGGAAAACATCACCATTTGTAAAAAAAAGCCTCGCAAGTTAGACAAGTCTTCATTCGCATTGCTCTATAACAAATTCCAACTCATCCTTCAGAATTTGAGCTGCGGAGAATCGATCGCCATCATCATCCGAAGGGGAAACGCACCGTCGCAGAAGATCCATCACGTTCGGAGAGACTTTCAGAACCGACTCGGGTACCGAATGCAGAATTGACTCTTCGATGAATTTACACATTGCATAATGATTATGATCGCTGACGTGATGACGGCAAATGTTCTCCGTGGAGAAAGCGAAGCAATTGTTGCACTCTATTGACTCGCTGGTGTGGTTCGAAGTCCACTCTTCGGGCTGGTCTTCCAAGTGGACGTGTTTATCCACCACAACCACGTTTTCCAAGTCGACGAAGATCGGATGCCACATTTGGTCCTTCGACATGACGATATTCTCCAAACTTATGTCAGTCAGATAAAATCTGAAAATAAACATACATCATATCTTATTTTGAGAACCTTTCTTTGACATGACTCCCAACATTTATGTATACTACACCAACTATATCTGATAGGTAGTGCTATAATTCAGTGATGTTTTGTACCTGAAGTCTGTGTGGTTGAAGGTGAAGACATCTGCAGCTTTGAGAAGATTAACGGCTAGTCTGGCCCGTTTCAGCCATGGCTTCGACATAAACTTTCCTAGCATTTCTCCATTATATGATTGCAATGTAGTGCGACCGCAAGCTCCCATATAAGTTGGAACGGGCCAACCTAGAGTACTGTTGTTGATATACTAAAAATTACAAAAAATAATTTACCTTCAATGTACAAGTAAATAAATATTTACATATATTGTTTTTTGTACAATACAAACTTTCATAATAATTGGCTCTGGATTGATATTCAAAATCGTCCAAACGTTTGCTAACAGTATATTATTGAGGATACTGCTTTCATTTTCATTTAGAAGAAAGCTCGATATTAATTTACCAACGTGTTTCGTATTGGGACAAAGGGTCAATCCAAACTCTTCAGAGCCCACTAGGCCTTCCTTGTACTCGACAAGGCTGGCGATTTTGTCGCGTATGGAGAAAGACGGATCAGTCAAACCATTGAAATCACAATCCTCACTTTGGCCTAAAGCGTCACAAATTTTCATATCTAGTTGGTGAAGTTGCCAATCGTGGCCGAGCTTCTTCATCACAATGTCTCCGTAGGATTGCGAACAGGCAAAGTAAACGTTTTTGACGCCGAATATTGACATGATGGAGATCGTGGTGAATTTAGGGCAGTAATAGTCGATGTCACCGGACGTGAGGGCTGAACACGAGTCTAGGCCGTAGCAGGCGGGGCAGGACTCCACCCCCGCGACACGTAAGGGGGGCCCCCAAGCCCGCAGGAGGCCCGTGTCGTAGCGCCATAGCATCTGACAGAAGGCGAACGCCACCAGTGAACATGCTACGCACAAAAATCCGCGAAAAGCGCCATAAAATAGCGATCTGGCCGAACGGTAGTAGTTCATCGCGATTTTGACATTTGAAGTTTGACAGATGGTGCGAATATTACCAGAACTAAAAAAAGCAGGACAGCTGTAAAAATATTACCAGTACTACTTTTCACTGAAAAGTCCATTGATTACACTGTTCGACAAATGACGACTTTTTTTTGGTTCAGAGACGAGATATAATTTTTCTTATAGATCTATGCCCATTGAACACGAATCTGGTAATAAAAAGTGTTGATTGGCTTGAGATTCTGAGATATATGTGTTTTTTAAATCGCGCGATTTTTCTATATCTTGGTGTTATTCGGTTTATTTCTCAAAATCTGTTAATTTCATGTTCAAAATTAACATTGGAATCTATAGTCGGGTATTTTATCTTTCATTTGTAGTACTTTTCAGTTTTCAAATCTCTCTAAGTAGTCGTCCAGTTCAAATCAAAAGTCAAAATTACGTATTTTCACTTAGGATTTTTTCCCACTGTTAATACTATATTATATTGAGTATTTTCTATTGAAACATGTTTATTAGCACAGTGTTCTGGCCACACTATTTTTTGTTTTCGTTTAAAAGGGTTAATTGGATGTGTGCTGAATTTTAAATCTGTAAATTTACGAGCAAAAAATTCGTATTAGTAGAGCACGGATTTGTGTTGACCAGTTTTAGTGCGACGGGTGATCACGTGTGACCAATCTAAAGCGACCGGTTGTCCTGTGACCGGTTCACATTTGACTAATAATCACCGAACCGAATTAAGGTCTGTTCATACTTAACAGCACTGCACGGCTTCAGCACTGCACGACTCCGTTTCAAATATGTCATTTTATTACATTTCTATTCATATCTACCTACACGTCGCGGTCACGTCACATTCACAGCACTTTGGCCGAGTGCAAGGCAAAATCGGCTTACTTATACATTACAGGCCATGACGATACGGCGCAATATTGCTAACGTCCTATTGTCGAGTACTTACAATATGAATGCATACACGTGCATTCGTAGCTACGCGTTATAATACAAGTCAGCAAAAATGTTTCGGCGTTTATCGAACGAAAAATTAAGTATAATCGCGTTGTTGTTGGAAGAAGAAGCTCAAGAAGGCAATAAAAAAGCACGGAGGTGTTTTGATGTGCATCCCATGTTAAAAAATAGAAAAACTGAAGGAGAGTTTTGGACACTGTATAAGGAGCTTGTGGATGATGGACAAATTTTTTTTAAATATTTCCGTAAAAA
The DNA here is from genome assembly GCF_051622035.1 of Arctopsyche grandis. Classification (NCBI taxonomy): domain Eukaryota; kingdom Metazoa; phylum Arthropoda; class Insecta; order Trichoptera; family Hydropsychidae; genus Arctopsyche; species Arctopsyche grandis. The sequence continues at coordinate 37,534,712 of NC_135357.1, forward strand.
ATTCAAAAAAAAATTAAATATTTGCGCCAAAACCATGTTGAAAGCTGTCAACTGTCACTATCGATAATTGGTCCAAAACAGCAAAGCGGCAGACTCATGGCACGTAATTCGCGTGTATATTTCCACGATGGCCAAAAAAACGGATACGATACGTTGACGGATGTTGCTGTAAGGTATGAACAGGAAATGTCGGGTACTGCTGTAAGCCTGGCGTGGCGTAAACGTGACGGTTGGTATGAATATACCCATACAAAATGTACCAAAGAATACTTTTCGTACGGCCGGATACCTGCTGAAGTCGGTACGTGCTGACTAGGTATGAACAGACCTTGACTAGTAATCACCGAACCGAATTATGTTAAGCACGAATGTTTTATATGTCTATATTTGTATTATGCTTATATTTCTGACCACAGTGGCGTGTTAGAGTACTCTGTAAGGTAATTAATAAATACATAAATCTTGTTTGTGTCGACCAATCTGGTTAACCCTCTTTTTTTACGACTGGTATCATTGGGGAATTTTTTGGCGAGTGGCAGCGTTGACAGCAACTGTCAAACCGAGGCGTTGACACATAGACATAGAGCGTGCGATTGTCGAGTACTGTGGCCGGATTCCCGCGATGGTGGCTGCGCCCCCTCATCATGGATCTCCTCAACACGCTAATAAACTATATATTCGCGATCACAGGTCAGGAACATCCACCGTTTTGGAAACATTTGACCATTCACCACATCGTCGACCTCCACCACTCTGTTTTTAATTTGAAATTTCACATAACCCCAAAATCGACAATGACTCAATGCGAAATATGTGGAATTGCAAGAAAGCATTTGTTATGATTTCGTCGCATTGTAAACATTCATTGATTCATTAAAAGATGACTCTATTACGAAAGAAAATAATAAAACAAACGAAAATAGGGATTTTTAATTAAAAAATAAATTTATATCACAAAGAAATCAAGTTTAAAAAAAATTGATACTATATTTTACGATTAGAAAAAAAAAAGTTTCAAAGTTGAATTTACCTTTAAAATATTCGAATTTTAATCCTTATATTCGATTTTGAACAATTAGCATAGTTGGCACTATATAACTTTTATTATTTGGATTAAAAATACTGAATATTTATAATGCTTTCAAATAGTTGGAAGTACTACCTAGTAGTTTAAAAAAAAATACATATGTGTATATCTTAAATAAATATAACAATAACGATAATACGCATTATCTATAATACTCGATCTATGTGTTTATAATGACTATAATGTGGAAATAATTACATCGTAATTGCAACATGAAAGAAATTAGTCGTTTATGTAATATACATAATATAATATTAATATTTAGCATCGTTCAATTTTAAAAGGTCTCAAGAGCCTTAACAATATCCACTAAAATACATATATAACCGGCCTATCTTCTACATATACTGATTACAATATGCAATAGTAGTGTGCATATTATAATGCGATTCGCCATTACGGTCGATAACTCAATTGAAGTGAAATTTGGATATTTGGAAATTGAAGTCATATATTGTATATGTTCATAATATCATTGTTAATATTTTGCTAGCCTGAAGAAGTTCGTTGGCTGCCCATTGTGTTTGTACACAATGGCTACAGTTGTTGGCCAGTGTATAGTATAGTTATCATCCACCTGATTTAAAACAATACACTAAATAATGGTGAACGGGAGCCGTCTTATTAAGGCTCTTATTTTATTCGCTAGTCAATAACTGTGCAATTGTTATTAATTTTTTGTCAAATTTTCCATCACCGGTTGGACCGGTGACAAACTGAAAAAGGTTATCATTTATCTGACACTTTTTACAATCGCTTTCCAGTGGGGGCGCAATTTATTTAAAAACGTAGACCATATTATTTTTAATTACATTAAAAATATTGTTAAGAAATTCGTAAAAATTTCATAATGACGATGACTAGATGATCTTTTCACTGGTCCAGTATATGTATATGCCCACATTAAATTAGTTTCAATGTGCTCATTTAAACAATAATCCATTCAATAGTAAAATTATACTCATTTTCAAACAACACGAAGCTTTTCAAATACTAATATAAATTAATTTTGACTCGTAATAATGTTTAATGGTAACTAATTATTTGGTTAGTTTATAATTCCAAAAGTGGTCGGGAAAAATTTATCAGTAATTAATTATAAACTTGATCAGTAAATTATTCATTTTTGTTCAGTAAATAATTATTTTTTTATCAGTAAATAAATCTTTTTTGATCAGTATTTTATTTATGTATTTGTGAAATTATAATTTTTGACAGTTGGATGATAGCGTGTCGCCCCGCTACTGTCCATTCTCACTCTTTTCATGGTCCACACACCGTAATATCCATCCAAAAACATCGTAATATAATTTTTTTAAAGTTTTATTTCATCAATATTTTCACAAAAAAAAAACATAGCAGCTAACACTTATTTATTTAAGGGTCAGGTTAGGTTAGGTTTAGTTAGGGTTGGCCCTATTAAATTAAGATTAGGTTGTTAGGGTCGGTATTTATTAATTTAAGATTGTCAACAAACATCAACACGCGAGAACTGAGACAGTGAGACTGAACTGAACCTGAAGCGAGGGGGGAGATTATTAAAAGAATGTTGCAAAACTCATCAGGATTTTTTATACTAGGAGCCATAATGTGATATGACAACACTGACGATTTTCTGGCTTTCAAAATGAAATGATATTACTGACCATCTTATAATAATCATCGACCGTTCCATTTTATCATGTGATCGTTTTGGTTTAATAACTGATTATTTAGTTTAATAACTGATCATTTAGTTTAATAATATGATAACTAATCACAACATACTGATCATATAGCCAGCAACATAGCTCGGTCGTTAAGCTTCTGCTTAGCGTCGAGAGGCGCCGAGTTCGATCCCAGGGCCGGGCCTCGAATGAAAATGAAGAAAATTTCAGAGTATACTGTTGGTCAGACCTGGATTTGTGACTTCAGGTTGATCGTTTCCTATCAGAGTTTGCCAATTTTCTCTGATTTCATTGTTGAAACAGTTCCCGGAAAAAATCCCATACAATAAAGTCACCTATAATTTGTAATTGATTAATGTGCAATAAATAAGTTTGTGTACAATTTGATAGATGTCTCATTCATTTGCGAGTTTTTCAGTGTCTCGTAATTCGGTGACTTATATAAAAAAAAATGCTGCATTGTAATTGTAATTTGTAATTGGCCAGGAAGGCGCATTGGGGTTTACCTGAAAGGCCTTCCTGGTATATACAGTAAGATGCAGAGAAATCGCATCACTTTCAATTGTTCGATGTTTTCGATTTTTTTTAATTACATGAAGCTATACACAAGTTTTTTTGGTTTTATTATTTGATTTCAACTATTTAACATGTTTTACGATTAAAAAAGATTATTTATATTTTTAAATTAAGGCGAGATACGAATTTTAAAAAAACATGCAAAATAGGGCATTTTTCTTGTATTTCAAATGTCTCTAGCTAAAATAATATTACAGTATATATTTTTCTATGAATTAAAATACATAGGCAATGAACATATGACAACAATAAATAGTAATATAATAATTACTAGACAATCGTCTTGCTTCTATGATGGGATGGTACCTGCCAGTGGGGACAATACGACTTTTTTTAGTATGTCGTCCGAAATTTCTGCAAACCATACATTTTCAACAGTTTTTTTAACTCATAATTTGTCCCAAGGTGCTGTTTTTATTCCCTTTGCTTTATAATAGCCTGTAAATATTCGATAGGTTGTAAGTCCCGACTATTGTCTGGTCATTTTAGCGACCCTAAACCCTTTTTAACGGCAGTTATATGGAAAAAGATGGTTTTACTGCGAAAAATTCCACAAAATTTGGACTTAAGATGATTGGGAGAATGTAATCTTTACTGACGAGAGCAAGTTTAATCTTGGCGACTCCGACAGAATAAATTGGATGAGGAGAAAGCCGAACGAACATTTCGAACGAAAGTCAACCGACTTCAAAATTTCAGGCCGATTTTGCAAATTATCATCGGGCACAAATGATATTTATTGTATTTAAAATAAGTGATTGATATCATCAAACAAATTTAATAGCGTTTTATTAAGTTTGGACGGCTATTTTTTTTACAAATACAAAAATACAAAGAGAAAGTAGATATTCATCACTAAAATGACCAGACAATAGCCCCGACTTACAACCTATCGAATATTTATGGGCTATTATAAAGCAAAGGGAATAAAAACAACACCCTGGGGCAAATTATGAGTTCAAAAAACTGTTAAAAATGTATGGTTTGAAGAAATTTCGAATGACATACTAAAAAAAGTCATATTGTCCGTGGGGGCAGGTATGGGTCCTGTCATAAAAGCTAGACGATTGTCTAGTAATTATTATATTACTATTTATTGTTGTCATATGTCCATTGCCTATGTATTTTAATTCATAGAAAAATATATACTGTAATATTATTTTAGCTAGAGACATTTGAAATACATAAAAGAAAAATGCCCTATTTTGCATGTTTTTTTAAAATTCGTATCTCGCCTTAATTTAAAAATATAAATAATCTTTTTTAATCGTAAAACATGTTAAATAGTTGAAATCAAATAATAAAACCAAAAAAAAATTGTGTATAGCTTCATGTAATTAAAAAAAATCGAAAACATCGAACAATTGAAAGTGATGCGATTTCTCTGCATCTTACTGTACATAATAAAAAAAAAATAATAATAATAAATTTCGAATACTCACTGATAATTTCGAAATATTTACTGACAGTTTAGTTATTTTTGTTGATCAAAAGCTGAATAAATTACTGCTCAATTAATAAATACACGTCATATTTAATAATGTTTTAAGATGATATTTGGATGGCTTGGTGCACAGATATTGTATGTCCATTTTTGAATTTGTATCCAATTTTAATTTTCTAGATGATGTTTAACAACTACATAGTAGTGTTGTCTCCAAATGAATTGAATGAATTTCTTTTCTCATTCTCCCACAACAAATAAAAAAAATGTGATTATTTGCATAAATTATTCTGTTGCGAAATGTTGATTTTTGCTGCTTTGCATTCACGCACCGCCACTGCGCTGACTCGATATTGACATCTAATAATTTTTTAACGGTCGAATAGATTATTTATATATTATTTTTGACGGGTCAGTGGTGTTGGGACGTGCGTCTAGAGCTGAACACACCACCGCTACCTTTCTTCATCTCATTTTATTATTACAATATTCACGAGACGGCCGACCGTTCAACTTCACCATTCACTTTAATTTCTTCTTATTAATAGTTTTGAATATGAATTAAAATCAAAATTTCAACTCGAATACAAATAAATAATAATAAAAATGAGTGAATCCTTGCCGAATATTGTATTAAATTTCAATAAGATAGTCATCGGTCCAGTCCTCTTCTACTGCGCCCTTTTTTATCGTAAGTCTATTTATTATATTTATTATATAAAAGTGTTGTGCCCGATGAAATATCATCGCATGGGTTATGGCATATTAAGTTATTAAATTTTAAAAAAATTAAATAAATGTGTCGGTCTGTGTTTGATCGAATTTTTTTCAAATATATTTAATTGTTTAATATGAAAAAAACATGGTAAAACCTACCTACCTACATATCTATACGTGTATATATAAAATTGAATGTCTGTTTTTAATGCACAAACATTTTTTTTAAGATACAAAGTATTTTACTCAATGTACAGTTAAATCGTACCCTTTTATTTTTTAACATATTAGCCACAGTAACATTACAGAGTACTCTAACACGTCACTGTGTCCAGTCAAACAATCATAGCATCATAATAATAATAATAACCTTAGTCATAATAATAACTACCTGCTATATTTTGATGGAAAAATCATTGATATTTATCTATATATATAAAATTGAATGTCTCTTTGTCTGTCTGTCTCGTATAGGCTCCTAAACCACTCAACCGATTACGATGAAATTTTCAGGATTTGTTGTATACATGTCCGAGAAGCTTACTGTGAAAAAAAAAACGGGAAAAAACCTCTTAATTATAATATTCGTAATTATACTCTTAATTATATACTCTTAATTATAATATGCGCCATTGTGTAGTCAAGGAAATGTGTTCGTTGGTAACCACGTTACCAGTTGACGACACGGCTTTGAAGAGACATTAGTAGAGCTCCAACCAACGGGAACGGGAATTGTATGCCTTATTCTGGCATTGCAACGCATACCGTGTTCAGCTAGTAAATAATATAAAAATGAATTAATTTTCAATGGATGGCGCTAAATGCTCTGAGACTATTTTCCTAGAGGAAACATCGGTAGTAAACAGTATATATAGAAGTTTTTTTTTTATCTGTTATTATGTTCGTATTATTATATATTCGTACGTTTTGTTGGCAGTGTTATAACTGTGTCGAATCTAAAACACTATTATAGTACGGCAAGCGTTATTGCACACAGGCACACACAGAATAGCTCTTTTATATATGACATTTATCGGCATATTCATATGTACTTATGAAGCCCTCTGTATATCGTACCCAGAATTAAAAAAAAACACACATGTGTGAATGTTTGTTTCCATAACTATTCCATGGTATTATTTTCAATATAAGGATACATATAAAATTGTAAGAAATGCACTACAAGTAAAATTTAAAAAAACTTTTTTTCTATTTTCTTTATACTTCATCTCTTGCTTATATAATTTTTTTCTTGATTATATAAAAATAATAATAATAATCTATACTAATATTTATTTTGCATATGTATAATATTATGAAAAATAATATTTTATTTTATATCGTGTTATTTGAGCAAGACATTTTTATATTCTATGTGCATATACAAAAAAAAAATACATTAACACTAATTTATAAAATACAATACAATCTTGTCGCAGTTTAAAAATGAAATATGATTTTTGAATTTAGCCATACTTGTATGTATGTATATATTTGTTTAATTTAAGCATTAAATTATTCATTTGAAATACCTTCCAAAGGTATCACTTAGAGCGAAGACGTTGAGCAATGTCTCATTTCGTAATATCCATAGTGTTCAAAAAGTGTTAATTGTACAAAAAACAAAACAGTAGAAGACAATGCAGCGGCGCCGTCGATAAAATCGACCGTTTGAAATTAATATTTGAAGAATACGGCGTATCGGTCAATGTGAGATTAAGGTGAAGGTAAGTTAATAGGACTCGAATTCAATTTCTCCTTTTTATGAGGCTTGCAAATTTTGTTTGGTTTTTATACTATCTTATATGAAGTTCTGCAGCAAGTCCAAACTGTTTGTTTGATATGCCGCATGTTAAACATTGATGTTTTAATCTTATCTCGAAGAATATCTAACCATTGTCACATATACATATATATATATATGTAGTATTAATATATATATTTTCTTAGTGTGGTACAAAAAAAAACGACACTGACTAAATGTCCTGATAAAATTTGATATCATCGCTGATATTACGAGGAGACGCAGTAGGCCTTTGAGCCTCGTAATAGCAAAGTTCGGCTGTCACCCGAACACGGACATCGTTATCATTGTACGATACGAGATGCACAGTAACGAGTTCAAAGCACCACATCCGGATCTATTCTTATCTTATGTCATATGTAATAGTATTACATACTATGTGAGACTTCCTCGACGGTGGAATACCAATCTATTGTTGCCGCATTGACCTTGTGAGGATTGAGGGGTATCGGAGCTCGGCGTCAACGTGGCGACAACGATAACAGTTCAAATTCGGACTATCAATATTGCGTTGACACAGCGACACGACCCATCACATTATTTTAATCATCATCGATACGTGCACTCACTTGTGTGCGTGTATAAAAAAAGCAGCTAATGTCAGTAAAGCCGAAGGTTAAGCTGCGGACGAAATTTAATCTTTCACCCCGCGGAACAATCGATCGGCCAAATGTTATTAATATATGCATGCACGGCATTATCTAACAAGACAAATGACATTGCCGAATGATTTTAAATTGGGCGACGCCAGGAGCGTTTTAAAAATGTATTTCTAGTAAACAACATATGAATGCGTTTTTATCATAGCTGCTATCCCCAAAAAAAATATTATATTGTCTTTTCCAAACACTTTCAGTTTCATTGACAGATTTAAAGTCATTTTTCTTTTACTCTTCTATGTATTTTATTTTGAGAACAATTTAAACGTCCATTTTATAAAATAAATGGATTTAAAAAAAAGTTGTGTGCATTTCTAAATGACTGATACAGATTGCATTAGAAACTTTGCTCTAATATAAACCCACTTTAGAGGTCAAAGAAGTCAACCAATAAAGCCCTATACATGAGCCCCCCCCCCCCCCCCCAACGAATACAGTCTGAGAGACCTTTGCTTTGATCAAAATCTTTGAAAAAAATATGACAATGACCAAAATACGAACTGACAACGACCAACGCTTCTCTCTACCGGATTCCTTCATTTTTACACTTCGGCTTGGGACCTTCGACTTGACATCATCATTCATATTCACACGTAATATGTAAACAAAAGTAAAATCTTTTGACAGTTGTCAATAGCGGAAGACTGCCACGTTGCCACTTTTAGTATCTATTCTAATGTTGAAATCTATTTTCTCGAATGATCGTTACATATTTTTTAATGGTCACTTTATAATGCCAAAATATTCGATTCGATGCACAAGACGAGATTGTTTAATGCACCGAAAATAATGCAAAATTTTAATGCACAAACATTTTTTTTAAGATACAAAGTATTTTTCTTGATGTACAATTAAATTGTACTCTTTTATTTTATTTTATTTTTAACATATTAACCACAGTGACATTACAGAGTATTCTAACGCGTCACTGTGTCCAATCACACAATCATAACATCATAATAATAACTACCTGCTATATTTTGATGAAAATATCATTGATATTTATCTATATATACATATATAAAATTGATGTCTGTTTGTCTGTCTCGAATAGGCTCCTAAAACAAAGAACGATTACGATGGAACTTTCAGGATTTGTTGTATGCATGTCCGGGAAGCTTACTGTGAAAAAAAACCTCTTAATAATAATATTCGTAATAACGATTTTACCGACGCGAAAGTTTGAAGCGCCGTTGTGTAATCAAGGAATTTTGTTCGTTGGTAACCACGTTACCAGTTGGTTTATGATGACACGACGTTGAAGAGACGTTAGTAGAGCTCCAACCATGCCGGGTTCAGCTAGTAATTGATAAAATCAACCACGGGCGTTGCTCCACGACCACTCAACTAGTTCAGCACAGCTTACATTAAGCAGGTCAATTTCATCTGCTCAACCTGGTTGAGCAGATATATCGCTCTAGATATTGGAGACGTTGCCAACATATTTGTGCGAGCCACAGGAGGAGAAGACAAATCACGATTCCTCAGGTCCCTGAATTTACTAGGTGTATAAAACTTAAATTCAATTGTGAACTAACTTATAGCGTACATATGTACATCATTATCCAAACATATGCATCCTCACTATTAATCATCACACTTTTAATACTATAGAATGTCAACACCGGATTGACACTTTCATTCAAGCATTTGTGAAAAGATAATTTCAACTATCAAATACTGTATTTATTAAACTTTGAGTTTTGTCGTTTCAGTTGACTACGTTGACATCGACTACTCGCTATGGCTGTCATGGCTGCTCATGCCGCTGATCATCACATTCCTGTTGCCAGTAGTCATCATCGTACTGCTATACTTGAGCGCAATCATATTCCACATATACAAATTCAACAGGTAAAGCTATCTCAATTTACTTTTATGCATATCATATAATAATATATAATAGAATAAATAGTCCTTGATCTTCAATTGTGCTATAAAATAAATAAGGCTTATCGTAAGGTGACGAACGTCTGAACCGTTTGACCTCATTAGAAATGTCCGTCTGATTATTATTACCATAATAATATGCTCTATTATTATTATGATTACAGAGAAAAACTCGTCAACACATCTGATTGGAAACACCGAGGACGACAGGCTGTAGCTGCCGTTTGGGACGCTCACGGATGGTTCTGGCACGGTACGTCGTCCTGACTGAAGCCGAGATCTAAATTCTCTCGTGCAAAATGCCCGATTTATTAATATTGATATGTTACATACAAATGAACAGAACTTTGCATATATATATATATATATATACATATATACATAATATGAAATTATTTTAGGTTATAATATTTAAAATGGCGTCTAGTGCATTTTTTCTTGATAAATAAAACAAAAGGTTTATTTTGAAAATAATTGCTTTTCCATTATAATCATTTCCTGGTATTTAAACTTCGAGCAGCATAAACTATTTAGAAATTCTTTATTATATGATTTATGTAAATTATATATGTATGTATGTATTAGTCTTTCAATAAAACCTCGTTAATTCGAAATTAGAGACCAAAATTTGTAGCTCTGTGTACTGATCAGGCTGCACTGTTAACTAAGGGCGAAAACACACTGAGTGGTACGTTGTACGTGTTTTTTTAGATACTTTGAAATATGCGAAAAAAACGCAGCACCCCGTACACGTAAACAGTCCCAAAAATCACCCCCTGGAGTGTTTTTGATGATATTTGACAGTGATCGATAACGGTGAATCCCATATTTGAAGAAATTTGTTGGTTGCATATATATACATATGTATATATACCAGGAAGGCCTAACAGGCAAACCCCAATACGCCTTCCTGGTCAATTATAAAACAATGCAACATTTTTATTACACAAACCGCTGAATTACGAGACACTGAAACCTCGAAATTAACTAGACATCTATAAATTTTGTTGTATAATAATCATACTCAAGTAGTGGTAGGAAGGTTTTTAGCCAATTTCATCGAGGAACCGTTTCAACAATGAAATCAGAAAAATTGGCAAACTCTGATAGGAAACGATCGACCTGGAGTCACAATATCCAAGTCTGACCAGCAGCATTACAGATAATATACTCGGAATGAATTCTTTTCAATGGAGGTCAACTCTCGATGGTAGGCAAAAGCCCAACCACTGAGCCATGCTGCTGGCTACATGGATGTGCATTCTGCACGTGCAACTACACCTCGGTATTCGGTTTGGTGAACACCCACTGTTTACGGTCACAGCGGAAAGCCAAGGACGTGACGTCCCATACCACTCAGTGTGTTTTCGCCCGTAATACTCTCTGGATCAATGAATGTATTTTTTTCAAAGTTTGATCAAAATATGCAATTGAATTCGATTGAATTTTGACTGTTTGAATCTCAGCATGTACGAAAGACGAGATATTCATGGGGTTGCGCAGATGACATTTCGATGTACATTGATGATTGACAATTCTTAAAATTGATTTGGATCTTTCTGGCAAGTTTAAAATGGCAAAAGCCAAGACAAAATGAGGATGCAGCCACGTGGTTTGCAACCATTTGTAGCGGAGCGCTATTTACAGTATCTTTTGTTTATACTTCTCTCGTTCACTTTCGGCTACACTCGTGTTTTGCTTCGTCTTTTTCATTACGCTTTGTATATTTTAGCATTCAATGCACAAGTTTCGCATCCATACCTCAACGATTAGCAAAAAGCTAAAGCTTTTTGGTTGAAAAATTCATTTACCTGATATAATCCTGAATTTAATATGATCACAATATACAATGGTTTTTATATTTTTTAGGATATGAAATATCCGGATTGGAAAACATCCCATCCGACTCGCCGGTCCTGTTCATCTACTACCACGGAGCACTGCCCATTGACATGTATTACTTCATCGCGAAACTGTACCTATGCAGAAATCGGTTAATTCATACAGTAGCTGACCGCCTGCTATTCAAAATTCCAGGTATACCCATTGCAGAATAATCAGTGGCGGCTCTTGAAATTAAAAAAAAAAAAACGGTTTGGTACTGCAGTACCTCTTAGTCCCCATGCATGAGCCGAGATTGATTTTAATATTTTTAACACTTAATTCCGACCACATAGTGAGAGAATTTTAAACCTTCAGGATGGTCGATTATACTGGAAGGTTTCCACGTGATACCTGGCACGGTGCAGCAATGCGCCAGCGTCCTGAAGGATGGCAACCTGCTGTCGATCTCGCCTGGCGGCGTCTACGAAGCCCAATTTGGCTGTGAATACTATAGACTACTGTGGAAGAAACGACTAGGATTCGCCAAAGTCGCTCTCGAGGCCAAAGTTGTACGTATTCATCGTACTTCTCAATTGTATCCATCTTCTAAATTAATTCACGTACCGTTTATTCTTTGCAGCCGATCGTACCACTGTTCACGATGAACGTGCGTGAAGCGTTCCGCACCGTAGGAATATTGCGTAGGTTATTTCTGCGGATCTACACGCTGACGAGGATCCCACTAGCCCCCATCTACGGTGGATTCCCCGTCAAGCTGGTGACGCACGTCGGAAAGCCGATCCCGTACGACGGCTCGCTTACGCCAGAGCAACTCCACTGCAAGGTAATAGTTCAAGAATTGGAACGAACTTTCAGCTCCGTGTGGATTTTCACGCGTTTTTTGTGTTGTACAGGTGGCTGCGGCTATCGAAGATCTAATTGAGACGCACCAGCGCATTCCAGGGAGCATAACGAGAGCGCTGATAGAACGCATATACCAAGTTCCCAAGACTAAGACTAAGACTAATAAAAACCATACCGTCGTTGAAAACGACAAAGAAACAACGACAGAGGAGAGTTGAGTGTCGTTACGCTTTTTATGTGAGACTAATTTATAAGTTAAGTTTAGATCTTGTTGGTTACGTTGCCATAAGATGAGATGACAGTTTGTGTACTGATATACCGGGCCTGATCCTTAATTAGATAACTCGGTATACGCTATTTGCTACGGCCTGTCATGCATTTGAGAGATAAATATCATTACCATGAAATAGCTATTCTAAAAGCTAGTACCGTCACTACACCTGTGAAATCTCAAATTTCTCGAAAGTCATATCATGTCTCAAATAAAGCTAATCTTTTGATGTTTATAGATTTAATATACATATAATATTATATTCTTGCTTCTTTTTCTTTTTTTTGTGTTTGAAATGTAAAAGAATATGTTGTCGAGTAGACGATAGTCATATTTTCAGGGTCTAAACATATTTATCTAAAAATTTATATGTAATATATATATACGTGGCAATCATTCAATAGTAATAATTACGTATGTATGTATGTATGTATGTTATCGACAATTTTGTTATGACACTACTTAATATTGCAATTCCATTTGTCGTTCATTTTACGACAGTCCAAATCGTGGCATTTTTATTCTTTAAGATTATTTAAGATTTATTTGAAATGAATATGTAATGTATGTATGTAATAAAAAAAGACACTTATTTTACTATTATTATAATATTTAAACTAATTGAACAAACTATTGTATCAGTTCTATATTGTACTTGCTACGATTCCTTATATGTATGTATGTATAGAAATAGTGTACTTACGAGACCTAGCAAATTTTCAAATATATTATAATATACATATACATAATATTTATTAATTACAATTTTACAAAAATGTTGAAAAAAATATATATACATATACTAAATGTTCACAAATGATGAAAAAAAAAAAATAGCACAATTTATTTACGTCTATCCTTGTCCATTGTATATACATATATTTTTGTAAATATAAAATGAAGTTATGTATGTATTATATGTACGTTCTTTTAAGTAGTTTTTATCTATTCTTATCACACATTTCTAAAGATTGTTTCGTTTTACGTGTCACACAGTTTTTGTATTTTAGAACAGATTGAACGAATTCTCATCGAATGGCTGCGAAGATTGTTGAGATTGAGGAGGTCGTTGTCCGCCGAGACCACTTCCGGGACGATACTGCGGCTGCTGATTAGATCAACAAATTACTTTAACGGCATACGCCTACTTTAGTACGTTAGAAAAGAGGGAGAGAAAATAAATATGGATATTAGAAGAAAAAAAACGGCATGCTTCAAGTGTGTTATTATATAAGCGAGAAAAAAAGCAACTGAAAAGAAGAATCCGCAGGCAAAATAAAAAACGTTAATAAAAAGCAATATATTTTAGGTTAAATAATTTTTATTAATAATATAATAATAATAATGCTTAGTAGATTATTAAATAAGCGTAATTAATAATAACATAGTAAAACAGTGCATTAAAGTATAGGCAATAGAAACAGAACAAGTAGGTACATACATAATGTAATATGTAATAATTTTATATAAATTTGTACAAAACTAATTAATATGTAGGTACTCAAATGAGATCAATCAAAGGTTAATAATAGTCATCCTCCGCTCCAGACGACACGTATAGTATATAATATATAGTACATTCAGTGTCGTCTGGATCGGCGGTATGATGTCGAATAAATAATATGCGGATAAAAGCATGCGTTTGTAGCGGAGTGTCGGAGACGGAGACGACTACATGTGCTGGTTCGGAGGCCGTAAGCCGCCTGGAGCTGGCGGACGACCTCTAGCACGCACCTGCTGCACACGAGACACATTCACATTCAACGACATTCTTATTATGATGATAGCTTACATGTGCAATCAACGTGCAAAGTATAATAATATGTATATGGAAAGAGTCTACAAAGTCAAAGCAAGCAACCGCTCGGATACTATATAATATTTTTCAATATCAGTTCCACTCTATGCGGTGTTTAAGGTCTGCTCCGAATAGGTGAATCTTTTTGAGGTCGTCAAGTGCCGAAGAATTACATTGGTTGGTGGTTTTCATACTCTTATACAAGTGCAAAGGAGATTACATTTGGACTAGTTGTTAATATTACAATAATGTGTAGTCTGTTATATATGTACATGTGTTAAATTACTAGTCTAGACCGTTAGCGGTGCGCTAGTTTGTGTATGGGGGGGTTGAATTGAGTAATTTCACCAGCTAAATAAGTTATTTCAAAAAATTATAAAAGATAAATAACAAACCAAATGTTATTCTGAGGCATAACAATAACACTGAGCATCAAAAAAAAAACACTACATGAATCGTTACTAGTTTTGACCCACTAAATTCGAATATGACAATGATGTTTGTCAGCTTGCTCTTTAATTCAAAATCTAGTATTATTGCTGTGCCAAAAGTGACTATTGGAATCAATAGTCAGATGGTTTTTCTATTGATTATGATTTTTTATTGCTTTTGATATACTAATAATTAATTAGTAGTAATGAGCGATGGCCATTTCACATTGAACATTTCATATTGTAATTTAAAATCATTTAACTCATTTAAAAAAATATTAATATTGAAAACGACCCTTATAAACGTGGTAAAGTGAATAATTGGCAAAATTAGCTCGTGATATTACGAAATAATATATTGTTGACTTTTAAAATCGCTAGATAATTAATTATACGTATTTTAAAGCAATAAAAAATTAAAATCAACCGAAAAAACATCTTGACTATTGATCATAATATTCAAATTCAGTGGGTCAAACTTAGTAATTAGATGATTCTCCGCTCGGGTAAGTAAAAAACCCGATTTTTTTGTGGCTCAGTGTAATCATTAAAACGAGTTGTTTCAGCGTAATAAATAAAAAGCTCAAAGTTGAACTTGAAAATGCTTGAGCAACTAAATAAATAAATTCAATAAAAAAAAAAATAGATTAACCTATTCGGTGCGCACCAAAAGGATACAAACAACTACGTTTAATATACATATGTAATATATAATATATATACGGAATGAGAAATATATGAGTGATATTGAATACCTGCTGCAAGAGATGTCTCAGTCCGGGATTGCTAGACATCACGGGTCGCATCATTCGATTACCGGGTGCATTGCCCATGGAGCCACCTAATCAATTCCAACTTAAATAAACTGACACACACTCAACGGTCGTATGCGGTGAAAGTACACGGATAAAAATCATTACCGGTAGGCACCTGCTGCTGCTGTCCCGGCGCCGATCCCGGCCCCTGCGACATCATACCGATCGCACCCTGGCCCATGCCGACCTGACTCTGCGCCATCCCCACCTGCCCCTGGCCCATGCCGACCTGATTCGGGCCCCCCATCCCCACTTGGCTCTGCCCCATTCCCACTTGATTCTGTCCCATACCGACTTGACTCTGACCCATCCCCACTTGGCTCTGCCCCATGCCCACTTGGTTCTGACCGATTCCCACTTGGCTCTGCCCCATCACCACTTGATTCTGCCCCATCGACACTTGGCTCTGACTCATCGGTACCTGGCCTTGGACCATGAGGCTGGGATTTTGCCCCATTGCGCCCGTACCCTGATTCGCAGCGCCGCCCGCTCGACTCATCTGCATCAGCTGCGCCTGAAAACATGTACCAACGTCAAAACGCTTTCGTCACATCAAATAGTTGAATTGCCAATCAATATCTGACTAATTTACTAGATTAAGTTCATAAATAATATCAATAACAATTGATGTTTGAAAGACAGTAAGCCCCCTACTGGCATTTTTGTAATAGCAAAACTTCACGGAACAAACTCCACTGCAAATGTTTTGCTTTTTTATGTCAAGAATTTTGCAGTATTGTGGAGAGTATAAATTTCGTTAAAATTGAGCTCAACCCACCAGTGGTGACTTCATTCAACTATAAGTACGTACAGTACCGTGCATTGAAATCTCATTACCTCTAAATATTTTGAATTCTCGGAATTTCTCGGTAGAAGGTTCCCTGCTTTCTAAAATACTTTCTAAAATTTCAAACATTTTGAGGTATTCTATTAAGTTACTATGATTTGTGCGAAACTTGACGTGGCGAATAAAACTCGTGTATAGCTACATGTATTTAAAAAAAAACGAAAACATCGAACAATTGCAAGTGATGCGATTTCAATGGTATCCGGACATGTACCCCCTGGACATTAACCCCCATGTGCAAATAACCCCCGCCATGGATAAAAATTGTTTAAAAATAGTAATAAATAATTAATAATAAAGTAAAGTAATAAATAAGAATATAAATTAAGTGTGGTAGAGCATGTTGAATTTCAATTTATATACAATATTTCATTTCAAATTTATTGTTGCAAATAGAATAAATATCAATTTAAAATACTTTTAGTCATCAGTTAGCGTTTGCGTTCTGCGGTATTGAAAGTAAATTTTAATGGAATTATATATTATTGTTATTGTATTTTAAATATTTTTAGACTATCCATGATGGAATTTGTAAAATCGACAAAAGCAAAAGAAAAAGAGATTAAAATACAATTGATTTTGGAATTTTGTATATTTTAAATTATTATTATTATTATTGATTATTTATAAAGAATCTGATATATATATTATTAATATCTGTATTTTTCTGGCTGAAATAAATTAGCATTGATATTGACTTTTAATTAAAGGTACTGTCAATTTTTATAAAATATTTTTATCCTTGACAGGGGGGGGGGGTTTTGACCAGGGGTATGTGTCTGGGGGGTATGTTTCCAGGGGGTAAGTATCCTAGAACCGATTTCAATGCACAGTACTGTATACTACTCTAAGTATATACTACCGCTTCCACTATACATAAGTATATACTACTACAGTGGTGACTTTATTCAACTATAAATATATACTACAGCTAGCAGTATGGCTCGGTGGTTGCGTTTATGTTTAGCACTGAGAGGTTACCGGGTTCGATCCCGTGCTAATCTTTAATACTGCTGGTCAGACTTGGATATTTGTGACTCCCAAGTCGAACGTTTCCTATCAGAGTTTGCCAATTTATACGATTTCATTGTTGAAACGGTTCCTCCATCAAATTGGCAAAAATCATCCTACCCGCTATGTTTCAAATATCTGAATGTGATTTATGTACAAGTCTAAATCCATAGACGTCTCTTTGGATTAATTCATAAATTGTTAATTTCGTGTTCTTCAGCCTGTCAAAATACAGCGATTTATTTAATAAAAAAAATGCTAGTAGAAAGGCGCATTGGGCTTTACTTGTCAGGCCTTCCTGGTATATATATATCTATGTGAAATAAAATAATTAAAACTCGATGACAGTTCTAACCAACGGCCACAATCTAACAACCAGTTGCAATAGCTCTTCAATATCAGCGTGAATTGTGTGATCCGTAACAGTTCCGTTGCCAAACAAAACCCAAAAGGTTGCCACAACTAAACGTGTTCCATTCGGTCAACAATGCAATACCTCCATCTGTTTGAAATGATGCTCTTGCTGCTGAGCGACATGAAGACTATCCTGGATTTGTCGCACGTTGTTAATTATTTCCATCTGACTTTTATACTGCGCTTCCTGCTGCTGAGCAGCTTCCAAGGTTTGCTGAAGCTGAAATTCGCAATAAGTCAATTTGTAGACACGATCACCGACAGGATACGACAGTGAGCGACACACATGCAAACTTTAGTACCTGCATAATTTTTTCCAAATTTTGCTGACGTGCAGCTTCTATGTGCTGGGCGCCGTAGCCAGATCTTTGCTGTTGACCCGGAGCTCCGGGCTGAGGACCGCTGGGAGCTCCCGCGCCTCGACCTGCACCTCCAGCCTGCATACCCTAAAATAAACGCCCAAATCAAATCCAATCGAAACCGAAGGCCGGTAAGTTTATTCGGCTTACCTGTAGTTGACCGGTGAGCTTGGACTGCAACTGCGGAGCACCGGATTGAGCCAACTGGCCACCTCCCATCGCCATCGTGTTCGTTTGAGACATCATAATATTACCCTGCTGTTAAGTTCATCGATTAATTATATATTTCAATATGATATTCAAAGTACATACAGGCTAATAATACAGACCGAAAGAGAGGTTTCCGGCTGGGACGTGGGTGTATCTTGCAAACCAGGCGCACCTGTACCAACGGTCCCCTATGATAAGCAAATATTTCAAATTATAATCGTATCTCGATGTGTAACACAACTTTGTTAGCGTTGCACAACTGCATAATAATAATATATTGCCAAGACTGAAAATACAAAAAGAGCGCCCGAATTTGGAAGGCTCATAAAAAAAAATCGGATGTGACCAACCCATGACTTTATCTATGTATTTGAGGAATATAAGAAGGTGACGTAACAAAATTCCATAATTAAACATGCATACACGTTCACACATACCGGTTATGAAAGCATTTTCTTACACAAGACTAAAGTTCTACTTCCGGTTGTCGGATTTTGTTCGAAATTTTTTTATTACTTAAAATCACCATAATTATTATACACATTAAATATCAAGAAATTAAAAATAGTTTATAAGGTCAAAATGAAATATTGTTTTAAAAAAAAATAATACTTCCGATTTACGAATTCTTACCAAAACCTTATCAGCTCTAAGTTAGTTTATAAAGAATACAAATATAAATTTTTAGCTTGATACGTTCAGTGGCGTTGAAAGAATCGTGGCCACAACATTGTTGACTTTTCTAAGAAAAAAACAATCCCACTTTCGGTTTATTAAATTCAGTGATTTTTTTTTATTTTCATCACATTGATACAAGAATTATACTTGAACTTTTCGTGAAGAGCACACATGTTTAAGGCGTCGAAAAAAATAGTGGAAGAAAAATCGAACAAGAGTAAACTGCCACTTCCGGATGACGGATGCTTACCATAATTTTATACATAACTTGGTATTAAGCTTAAACTTATAGATGTGAAATTTTAGTTCTATAAACCAAAAGGTTTCAAAAGAAAAACATAAAAAACCTCGATTCTCTAGAGTAAAAGTACTACTTCCGGTTCAGGTAAAAATATTAGGGTATAAAATTTATCGATAAGAATTTCAGTAACCGATACTAAGTTTCAGTGCGATAGGACTAACGGTGTTCAAAAATTTCCCAAAATACACAGACACATTTTTTCTAGATCATGAAAATGTGATCAGTGATCGATTCCGAGTTCGAATCGGTCAAAATCTCGAGTTGGAATTTTAGCATGATCACAAAACTTCATCTATTGTTACTACGTACATACATAGATAAAGTAAAAACAAACTTAGCTGCATTCAGGATAAAACTTTTTATTCATGTATTCAACATATAATGCAGTTTTGAATATTACATCTGACAATTAGCGGACTTAATTGAATTCTCCGAACATTTCGAGCCGATAAACCTAGAGCAGCAGCGTGTTTTTACGAGGAGACTGCAGAATGGAAGCTCTCACTGCATCCACATTTGTTGTTCCTGTTGCTGTGCGAAGTCGGCCAGGAGATTTCCTTTTTAATGCACAACCTGTTTCCCTGAAGTTTGTCATCCATCTATGAATTGTATTTTATCTGGAGTGGGATCACGTCGACTAAGCTCAAAGTCGACATGAAATTTCTAATAAACTCTTCCACAACAAAAGCACGGTGCTCACCCAACCAAGCCGTTGCGTCAACTGAAAACTGCATAACCACAACTTTCAAATGACACCCTCTCCACTCCTCTACCCCCGCTATTTCTTATTAACGCCTCATCCCGAATTCGGTCCAAACCTGGAGATAAATAATAACTCATTACTACCTAGAAGGATGTAAAAGGCAGGGGCAGAAGTCAACACTTTGGTGCCAGCAGCGTAAGGAAGAATAAGGTTATTAAACTTAGATGCAAACTGGTGGAGTGAGCAGAAGGCACAAGACAAAGAGAAGACAGTGCAATTGCCTACATCCAGAACAGTACAACAATGAACAGGTCCACAAAATATGATCAGCATCGTACATACTCCCGAGTCATGTTTCAGCATTAAAAGTTGAGTTTCACACTCAACATTGGACAAGCTTGTTCTCGTATCTCTTGAACTCGATTATTTTGTAGTACCTACCACCTATTTAGGTTTGTATTTTAAACTCAAAATTTACGATTTTAAATAGCAGACCTTTCTTGGAATGAAAACTAGCAGAAAACACAAAAACAAAACAAAAATATCTATATTACAAAGCGTAATAAATAAAACAAATACCTGTCTTTGTTTGGCCATCATTTGCGTCAT